>NC_068358.1:67915792-68215792 GCF_020536995.1 Dreissena polymorpha | reverse complement strand
ACGGTCAGCATTTATAACTAATTTACTTCGCCAACAATTCAATAAACAAAAACAACATGAACTTAAAACACTTAACAGCTTATTTGTACTTTGATCACATACTGATTAGTTATAGTTGGATCACGCCTTGATTAGTACGACTCCCTCTCTATAATCTTCACCAAGCTAAACTGAATAGACGGCCAGATTATCTGCATAAATAACATTAAACCAGGCAGGAACCTGAAAATTATCATAACATGTTTTAAGTATGTTTTATGTCAATATAAAGTATGTTCATGAAAGCTGTATTAATTAATGTTATTTGTATAATATTGTATAAAATATGTTGTATAATGTTCATTTATATTTATTAAGGTCGCAATGGTAAAGTGGGTATGGTGTCCACCATGCGAACGAGGTCCACCATGCGAACGAGAGGTCATTCTGAAGATCTTTTTAATGAATCCAAGTACTGGTTGTTCCCAGGAAACTGACTCAAGACTTTATACGTAAGGATTTTGATGCAATCAAGCTGAAAGAAATTGGTTAAAAACTAACATGAATGGTTCATCTTCCATGTTTGGCGTTGAATTTTCACACATTTTTTTTTTCAATTAATCAATTGAGATATTAAATTCAATACCCATACACATTTGTCATATACCTGTGACATAACTTTCCCTTGGTACCATTTCGCCTGCTCATCCTCAATCCATTTGTGCTCAATATTTTGGCCAACTAAAAAGTGTTTGCTTTTTTGTGGTGTTTTAAAGCTTTGGCCAAATAATGTAGCAACATTTTCTTTTAATAATTCAACCGTCAGTTGCTGTTGTTTTCCGTCAACCATTTTGGAAAAGGCATAAACATCTTTTTTGTCACATTTCTGTTTGAAAACATCTCTTCCAAATCTAAGTTGTGATTTCAATGCATTTTCATTTTCTTTTATGCTTATAATTTTACTTAGTTCTTTTTCAACTTGACCTGGAGATTGCCACAGCCCAAAGAACAACATTTCATTTGTGTTCTTTTCAAGTTTTTGTACCCTATTCCTTTCTTGAGTTTCTGTTTTTACAAAAATCTTCTTGCTTTTCAATTCTTTTTTAGCTCATCTATTTTTTGAAAAAAAAAAGAGCTATTGTCATCACCTTGGCGTCGGCTTCGGCGTCTGCGTCGGCGTTGGCCTTGGCGTCGGCGTCGGCGTCCGGTTAATTTTTGCGTTTAGGTCCACTTTTCTCAGAAAGTATCAATGCTATTGCATTCAAACTTGGAACACTTACTTACTCTCATGAGGGGACTGGGCATGCAAAGTTAAATAACTCTGGCATGCATTTTGACAGAATTATGTGCCCTTTTTATACTAAGAAAATTGAACATTTTGGTTATGTTTTGTGATTAGGTCCATTTTATTCCTTAAGTATCAAAGCTATTGCTTTCATACTTGCAACACTTACTAACTATCATAATGGGACTGTGCAGGCAAAGTTAGGTAACTCTGACTGGCATTTTGACAGAATTATGTGCCCTTTTTATACATAGAAAATTGAAAATTTGGTTAAGTTTTGTGTTAAGTTCCATTTTATTCCTACAGTATCAAAGCTATTGCTTTCATACTTGCAACACTTATTAACTATCATAAGGGGACTGTACAGGCAAAGTTATGTAACTCTGACTGGCATTTGGACGGAATTATGGGCCCTTTATACTTAGAACATTGAAAATTTGGTTACGTTTTGTGTTTTGGTCCACTTTACCCCTAAAGTATCATAGATATTGCTTTCATACTTGGAACACTCGCAAACTATCATTAGGGTACAGCAAGAGGACAAATTGCATAACTCTGGTTGTCATTTTTACGGAATTATGGCCCTTTTTTGACTTAGTAACTTTGAATATATGGTTAAATTTTGTGTTTCGATCCACTTTACTTTTAAAGTATCAAGGCTATTGCTTTCAAACTTCAAATACTTTCATGCTATCATGAGGTTACTGTACCTGGCAAGTTGAATTTTACCTTGACCTTTGAATTACCTTGTCTCTCAAGGTCAAATTATTATTATTTTTATTTATGATTAGATTTGATTGATACTTTGACAAAACTACTCTTACCTGACATACCACAATAGACTCCACCCAAACCATCCCCCGTTTTTTTTTTTTAAGATCATCTCACAAATGACCACCACACCCTCACACCCTCACACTATACCCCCCCCACCCCACCCCCCCCCCCAATTTTTTTTTTAAACTAAAAAAACACAAATATTTATTTTTATTTATTTATTTTTTAAATACCGTCCAACCATCGCACCCAAGAATCCCCTCCACCCCACCCCCGAAAAAAATTGTTTTTTTTTGCATTTTTTCCCCGCATTTTTGGAAGATAATGTAATAAATGTCCACACCCCCACACTATACACCCCTCTTCACTCCACCCCTCCCTCCTTTGTGATTGAAATTGAGAGTCCCTTCACCTTTAAAAAGAAAATAGATGAGCGATCTGCACCCGCAAGGCGGTGCTCTTGTTTTAATATTGATTTAGCCCTTTGTTTAAAACGTTGTCTTTCTTTCGATGCTTCTTTTCTGCTTTCTAATATGATTTGATTTATATTTTCATGTTCATGCAACCATTCATTTGTTTTATTTAAAGAAATTTTTATTTGGGCCTCCAGAGCAAGGGTTGATATGTTGGGCTTTGTCGACAAAATGTGGTCAACAAGTGAGAAAACACGCTCCGGAAATTTGTTATGCTTGTCAACGCTTAACGTTTCATTTTGATTGAGGTTTTCATGTACACCGCCAGGTTATGAATTTTGAGATTAATCCTAGAGCTTTACATCCACTGACAAAAAATGGTGTCTGCAAATCTTGTAAAACACTTTGTAAAAGACCATTTGGGCAGCTTGTTTTGCTTAAATACTCAATCATTTTATCTTTCAAAAAGTACACATGGCCAGCATTTGTAAACAAAATATTGAAACGATTTCCACGCAAAGGTTGTAGGGGCAAAGACAGCATATTATTTTCTTTTAAAAAGTCACTAATAAAAGTTTTGAATCCTTGGTAACAGCCATTCTTTTGATCTCCTCTGCGCGCAAAAGCTTTGCATGCTGTTAGAACAGTTCCAACAGTACCGGACTGACCTTGTTTTGAAAAACATATATTATAAATAGGAACATCATTTTCAAAAAAACTTCTCTCAACCTCATTCAAAGATTTTTGTGAAACATCGGCCATATGCACAAGGGTGTGCAGTCCACAAAAAAATTGTTCATGTGACTTAGAAGAGCTGTCTGTAATAGCGTTGTCCTTATTTTTACATGCATGATAACGTTTTTAACTGATCCAGATTACCAGCGAGGAGTATTGCTGGGTTACTCCGGGTATCCATGTAGACCATTCCTCATGACGCCATACTTAAATCTAGGTGAGTTTGATTGATACTGGATTTACCCCAGAACGTCCGTTATTTCGGCCCATATTTTATTTTTTATTGTCTTTGTGTTGAAATTAGCCATTAGTTGAAAATTTCATATTTATCTTGCCAATGTGCTGTTCCATACAACTTTTCAACATTTCTATTTCTCGAAACGAAAATTGTTTCGCTCTTTTCTTAGTGTCAACGGCGGCCATTTTTTTTTATGACAAAATGTTCGTGCTAAATATACGTCATTAGAAAATGCATTCTGGGAATGTTTGGGTTAAAGTTACCAGTGGTTAAATTCCACTTTGCTTGGTTAGGTAACTTTGCGGTATATCGTGTTTATACAATTGAGTTACCTAAAAGGTTACTAAACCTGAATAACCGCAAACTTATCAAGCTTTTAAAGTTACCGAGCGGTTGTTTTTTAAGACCTAGACTAGTCTATAAACTATTTTACTAAATGTACAGCATAAAAATTAAGTATATACAATTCATTTTGAATATAAAATATTCCTTCTTTCTTTGAGAATACTAAAGCAGGTTTGGCTGATATATAAAGCAACCTCTCATCTGTAAACATGTATTTAAGTTTCTCAGTATCTGACATGTTGTGACAATTTGGAGTTTCAATTAAAATGTCCATTAGACTTTTCCTGATATTCACATATAAAGGACAATGAAAAAATACATGTATCTCATCCTCCACTATGTTTTTACAATGGAAACATGTTTGATTACCCAATTCAATATTTTCATATCGACCAGTTTCTAATCTAAGCGGTGCCACACCGCATCAAAACTTAGGTAATGCACTTCTATACAAAAATGGTATGTTGTCTTTAACATAAGCTTCTGTTCCAAATTCTGTTTTAAATAATCTATACAGTCTCAATTTATTATGACCAACACCTCTAGTTCCAGTATTACTATTTACTGCCTTTCTCCATTTGACAATTTCTTTTTTAATAATCCTAGATTCTAAATCATTTACAATATATTTAATATTGTTAATAGGTATATCAACTAAATAAGACATGTTTACATCTATCAGACATGACTTTATTCTAAAATAGCTATTTTTAACATTTCTTGATTTAGACCAGAGGTACATTTTCTTATTTATTCTGGAATCATTCATATTTACATTTCTAAAATGTTGTCTAGTAACAGCTCCCCATTGCTTTACAATTGGTGGTTTCCAACCCATTTCTCCAAGAACTGCCGCATTAGGGGTGTATTTACCGACACCTAAATGATACCGCATTGCCTGATTCTGGACAGCATTAATACATGAGTAAGGTTTATCACCCTATGACATATGTGATAAATCTTCAAACTGTTAATTTGACGACGTCACGTAAAAGAGAACAATCGTTGAAGTACAGTTTAAATACCGTGCTCAATTTAACAAGTCTTATTACCCAAACACTTTCAATCAAGAAAACAACATATTGTATTAACTAGCATATCTCAATCAAACAATGTCTCTTTCAAAATGGTTGAAAACAGGAACAGTTCAGACACGTTCTCCTACTAACCATTACAAAAAAAACTAATATCTCAGAAAACCGAAAACAAAAGATAGTGTCGGAAATGACATGCAGAAATGACCGATTTCGGATTCAAAATTAACAAAAACCTAAAGAATATATGTATTCTATAGGTCATTGAAATGTATAAATAATCTTTGGTACTTGAATTTGTGGTTCAGCGGACCAACGAAATCCACGAAAATTCGTACCACACAAAATTTAATGGTTTTACAGTATTCTGGAAACAAGTTGCTCTTTAACTGCTAGAGAATCTTCACTGATGACTTGATCAAAGGCAGAGATAGAAACTTTTGAATTGTTTGTACCCTGGTAAAGGTTTGCATTAAAAGCATTTACACGTTCTTTTGTGTTAAACAAGTGCACAGCTTTCTCTGGATCATATTCAGAATTTGAGGTATTTTTGTCCCCTACCGGTTTCAACAGAGGGGACTTATGGTTTGCACTCTGTCTGTCTGTCAGTCTGTCTGTCAGTCAGTCCGTCACACTTTTCTGGATCCTGCGATAACTTTAAAAGTTTTAAATATTTTTTCATGCAACTTGCAACATGGATAGATGGCAATATGGACATTATGTACGTCATTTCATTATGTTCCTACGTCAAAAATTGTGGTTGCTATGGCAACCCAAAAAAATAATCTGAAAATGGTGGAATTTCTGACAATGGTGGAGCCGGTAGGGGAACATATTGCTTGACAATAGCCTTGTTCAGTCTGCTTTTTAGCACATCCGTGTCACCTTGTGTGTGTTTTCCCTCGTGAAGTCTATTAAGTAGTCCTGCAAATTGTTTATCATTTTTCTGTCGCATAATCTCTTCAAGTTCATGCATTTCAACAGCATCCTTCCATAGATTTGTTGCTAATGACCCAAAGTTTGCTTTCACATTCTCAAAAATCCAACCATCCATGACAGGTTTCAACTGGAAAAGGTCACCAATGTAAATCATGTGTACTCAACGAAATGGTAAAGCACTACCTTTAATTCGCTTCAGTCTTTCATTAACCAGTTTGAGCATATTGTTTCCTACCATTCAAACCTCATCTATCATGACAATTGCAAGATGCCTGTATTTAGTTCTCAGAGTGTTTAAGATGTCACTACTCAATGGGGTACAATTATATCCTTGACTTGCTGGAATTCTGAATGCAGAATGAAGAGTTACTCCCCTTATGTGAAAAGCAGCTTTTCCAGTTGGAGCACACAGGAGAACTTTACAGTTTTCTGGATCATTGCCAGGGTCTGAAGTCAAACACCGCTGTGATGCTTCAAACAATGCAGTTACTAGTACAGATTTCCCCACTCCTGCACCACCTGACAAAAACACTTGCAGCTTGTCCATATTGATTTTAACAGTTTGTAGAACATGTGTAAAGAACTCTCTTTGTTTGACATTTAAGGATTTTATAAGTTTTCTGTACTTTAAATCAGGCAAAGTTTTTTTGCAAGTACTATTGTCTACAGAGGCAACTGAAAGCTCAAGATCTTGCGCAATATCAGATTGCCTTTGAGTTTCTGGCCTATCTAAGTTAAAATATATGAAGCATTCACCTTCTTTATTACCAGCTTCTACATCATCTTGATTAATCTGCTCCGTTCCAGGTGCTAAGTTATCAAAATTATTTTCATCATTTTGGGCCATTTCAAAAGCTTAATCTAGTGCTTCAGCATTTTTTTTACATATTGTCTTGCCTACATTTCTATGAAATGTTAAAGAGACATATATTTTTCTTAAATAAAATTAAATAAATCGTACACACACGTCACTGTTTATTAAAATGTCTTAGGTACTAACGTCACTGTTCATTAAAATGTCTTAGGTATTTTTATATATATATATTTTGCTTGAAATGAGTCAAAGCCACATATCAAATCTGATTCGTCTTTTCTCCATGGTGTAAACCAAATAAGTCTTTCCCTGTAGAAATTTTCACTGTCAACTTTTTTTGAAAAGTGCACATACCTAATGACCTTCTTTCGTTTTCTTTGAATTATGGTAAAACCACCTTTAAGTTCAATTCTACCTCCTGGAAGTGAGTTACTAAGGAAATTCTGGCATGAGTATCTCTACTGACTTCATTTACGTCTTGCAAATGTGTATCATAATGTTCATTTAGATCAACTCCTGTCTGATGATAGTTTTCAGCATCATATTCAGTACAAGTACTTTTAATATCTGTATGTTTAATTTCAAGTTGGGAAACATAATCTGCTAGACACCAATTTTCAAGAGACTTTGGTCTTTTGGAATATCTTTTAATGATATTGTCTGCCTCAATGTCTGCAGAACTACCCGGTAGGTTCTCTAAAGCTTCCTTTGATTTCAACAAAAACGTCCTATCTGTAGGTGGTGATGTATTTATAAATGCAACTATAAATGCAACTTCCCTTGTTGCTTTTGCAAGAGGCAATTGTAAAAGCAAATAACAAGCTTCCTGTGCACTGACTTCAACACTGTTAAGGAATTTATTTCCAATGTGTCCTATTTGCTGTCTGAGTTCCATATTTCCCCGCCTGGCTTCTTTACACACTTCATCCATCAGTATGCTCATACCTCTTTGAGCTTTGCATAAGGATCCAAGAGAAATTGCAAGTCATGATTTGCTCCCCATGCATTTAAAATAGGTTTCATGTATGCATTTACTCTGGCCTCTTGTACACTCCTCTTAAGAAAAACCTTGGGAGATTTCAAAGAACTTCGAACTGCTTGAAGGTATTTTTTTTCATTTACTCCAACAAGAGATAAGAACTCTTCAAAGGTAACATTGTCTTTCATTTCATCTAATTCTTTCTGAATTTTACCAAATATGTCATTCAGCCGTTTCATGTCAGATGACTCATCCAAAGGCTCGAGAATAGTAGTTTGTTTCATGGTTGGAATGGGGAAACAAAATCTGCAAATAGCTTTTTGTTTTTTTCTACATGATTTAGAATGTTTGTGGAACTGTAATTTCACAAGTTCTTCATTGTCATCTTTTTGACAAGATACATATGTATCAATAAATGTTGTCACATCTTCGACTGAATTTGTCTTGCATTGAGGAGCATGCTCAATCCATACCAGCATATGTATATGAGGTGATCCTCTCTGTTGGAATTCAACCCGATAAAAGAAGTCAGCAATTTTTCCAAGAGGTTCATGATGGCTTTTAAGAATAAAGTTTCATTGAATTCTGGTCATTAGTTGCTAAGAAATAGCTCAGACAAAAATTGGGATGGACACACGAAGCGGCAACTATATGCTCCCCTCCAAACAAATTTGGGGGAGCATAACAAAGGGCAATAACTCCTTAATTATTCAATTAGGAGTTATGGTTTTTGTACACTGCCACTCTCCTATTCGAGATCTATCTACCTATGAAGTTTGGTGTTGATACCTCTTATAGTTTTTGTTCTATGCTCCGGACAAGGTACTGGATGGACTGACTGAAGACCAGATTGAAAACTATGCCCCCCCAAAAAATTTGGGGGCATACAAATCCAAATATGGTGTAAAAGAGACAAGGAATGTAACTTTGTTCATCATAAATTGGGACCCTCTTTACTTCAAACCATATAACTCGAACACTTTTGACCAAATCAACTACATGCAGGGATGTTTTGAAAGTTTAATTTAATAATTTATCAGAAAAAAATCACATTTGTACAATTGATTCAGCAGTATTATGATACCAGCCCTCAGAAGTACACCCTTTTTCCAAAATTGTATTTGGTCTGACACAAGTATGTCCACATATAGGTTTTACATGTGGATCACTTTAAAGAGCTAAAAGTCAATTAATTGAGTCATTAAAAGGCAGATCAACAGCACAAGTATGGACACTTAAGTTTGTTTTAATCGGTTACAATACTTATTGGTTTTGAAAATGTCTAATAAACATCATTTAGTAACGTCTTCTATTGGCAAGTATAATACCTGAACAGATAAACCTATTTTATAAAAGACACAAGGAGTCTAACTTTGTTTAACATAAATTGGGACCCTCTTTTCTTCAAACCATGTTACTTGAACAATTTTGTCCAAATCAACCACATGCAGGGATGTATTTAATTGGTGTTGACACCGCAATAAAACACTATTTCCCATTTGAGTGTGTTAACAATTTTAATAGATTGACCTTCAATGCGTGTGGACGGATTATCAATTATACAAGTTTGGACCCAGTTAAAAAAACATAGCCAAGTTTACATCCAAGATCTCAGTTTTTTTGCCAATTTATTTTGTCTTTGCCATTTCTTAAAAAAAATCCAATGGTGATTAAAGAGACCGACAGCGGAGGCCCTGCACAAGAATTGCACTATATCTACAATTAATGAAAATTTCAAAGGGCCAAAACTCTGTGAAAATTCTGATACTTCATCAACCAAGAATCCGATGTTTCTATTTGTATCTCTTTTTGGTAGTGGAGCTTCCCGTGACGGTTCATTGACTTCTAGGCATTAGTTGCAGAAAAATAGCCAGGGCAAGAGTTGTACGCAGATAGACACAGACACAGATGTAAGCACAAAGCGGCAACTATATTCTCCACCAATTTTTTTTTCCTTGATATTTGCCAATTGGCTGACTTCTGGGCGTGGCTCGAAGTCCAAATGCTTCTTGTACATCTTTTTAAACCCCAGATCTCTTTTTGAAGATAACAGAGTGGCCTCCTTAAAACATTTGATGGTTGTTGTGCCCTATCCATCTGGTTCAACTTTTGATCGAATAATCTGGAATGGCTTGTCCATCATTTCTGCCCCTTTGAAGATCTCGTTTTTTTCGGGGCAGAAGCATACCACCTTTTGGATCTCAGTTTTTTCTGTCTGGAACTGTGCAGTAAATAATCTATAAAAAAAATACGAAAAGTATAAGTATAGCTCTGAGACTTTTTTAACATCAGCAACACATGGTGGATAATTAGCATTTGTGTGTGCTCGGCTTACCCTGGGTAGCTATGAGAAGGTTTACTGAAATACTGTTAAAGCTTTATGTGACAGTATAACAAACTTCAAATTGATTTAAGTAAGGCTATCATAACATGATTTAATACATATTTCTTATCTTTACATACACATATCATATTTTAATTGATATTAAATTTAAATGTAGAGCGTTGTAAGTGAGTGCAAAGATTTTATATACATTTCTGTTTCTTTTTCTTGTATGAAAAAATCGCTCATATGTACGAAATCATACAGGGGTGTGATATTTTCGCGGAGCGGTTTGTCTGGGGGTCATTTCCACAATTCGCGTAGATTTGTAAAAAAGTGGGGGATGGGGGTACTACCGATTCCGTGACCGTATTTTATAAGCAAAGACAAGCCAGCTCCAGCAGCCCAACAAACATCCGCTTCTGCAAGGGCTATTCCTGCTCAGGTGTGGTCCAGTCCAGACCTATTTGTCCCAAAGCCACAACCCCCTTCTTCCTCAACTCCACCCCCACACTGCTCAACACTGTCTAGAGGTTTCTTTGGATGCAGCCCAACAGCCGACTCAAAACCAGGCAAACAAGGGTATACCTCTGGGTTAGTTGCAAGAATGCAAAACACAGCAACTCCACCACTCACTTGCACCGGCACTTCTGGGTCAGGACCTACAGCATGCCCTACTTACCTCTCCATTGAATGAACATGGAGCACTCAACTACTTCGGTCTAATTGGAAGTGGCTATTAAATGCAGATAACACTACATTTCTAGAGCACTCCCACTCTCGGACCAACTCCTTATCCAACACATCCTCCGACTTGACCTTCCCAGAATCTGGGACTAAGGCCATCTCTCTGAGCCCCAGCTTGGACTACACCCTCGACTCAGGCAGACCAGTTCCAGCCACTTGGTCACTTCCGCCCCACCAAGGCACAGTATGGCGGCTAACACTCTCCAATGAAACAGGAGAGCACGTGAATTTACCATGGAAACGTGAAACTCTGCCGGAATATGCCAGAAGAACCTCTGACATATCCTCTCCATCTTCTCCCTGTTGCGTTCATACGGGCAGGATTCGGCCGGAATGGCTAGTGGCACCGGATGGAGGTAAATCATGACCTCATCAATTGACCTGAAACCCAGGTTCCTGATGATGGACATGACCCCTGAGTATCGGTCACCATCCAAATTCAGCTTATCCCAGGCCCGACTACAAAAGACAGTCGGAAGATTGCAGTTCTCCATATGCTGGCGTTGAAATATTACCCACTCATGACGAACAGGACATTCCTTGCCACACTCCTTCCTCCTCTCCTCCTCCATCAACTGGGACCTAGATTGGTCTCTAACCTCCGATCCCCTAGCCAACATTGCCCTCACTCTGGCCCTCGACCTCCCTACATCTTGGCCTATTTCTTGACTTGGGCCTGCTCTAATTTTAGAATCGGCCTGAACTGGAGTGCCCCTCCATTTCAATACCTCACCCGAGTCTCCTCCACAACTTAAGATGAACCAGGGCCTCCTCAAACCGTAATATCCACCTCAATCTCTGAGAGACTGAGTCTCGTGTCCTCTCCTGTTGGAGCCAACTCCCATGTCACCTTCACCTCCTTGCCTTCCGAGCTGTCCACCATTCCACAGAAGTCCTCAATCTCAGAGGAGAGCCGAACATTATCAGCACCCTCCGCCTGCCGAGACTAGTAAAACTTCCGCCTCCACCTCTGAATCAGAGATGACAATGGCCTCTCCAGCCGAGTTACCCTCCACTTTGATCTTAGCCTTGACCGACAAGGGCGGAAACTCCTCCATACCTGGTATCTGAGCCGGCACTTTGGCTGCCTCGGGCACCACTATCCCTGCCTTGACCAAGCAGAGAGTGACCCTCCAGGAGTTCTCTGCGTCTTTGGCGCACTCAAAAACCTCGCGATGAGCTCTATACTGAGGATCTGTGGACCATACTGCCTCACCGCCGCCTTATAGCTATGCTTACCCTTCCTACGGGCAAGCCCAACCTGGCCCTTCAGCGCAGCCTGGACGTGACCATGATCTAATGGCCACATTGTCCCTAGCTCCACCACCAAATCTCTACCAGACACCCTGCATCACTCCATTCATGTTGGCCTCTTCTACCTCTGAGAAGATATCCCAGCCAACAACGTGTAACTCTTGGGGTGTTCCGAATTTATCAAGATAATTGATAATCAAGTCATGAGTTCTATTTTCATTTTTAGCTTGGTGTTTTCGGAGAAAACCCAAGGTGTTTTCGGAGAAAACCCAAGGTGTTTTCGGAGAAAACCCGAGGTATTGTCATAGCTAGCTCGTCGTGTTCTGTGGTCCGCCGTCCGTGTCGTGCTAAAACCTTAACATTGGCTCAAAAATCAAAGTGCTTCCACCTACAACTTAAAAACTTCATATGTAGATGCACCTTGATAAGTTCTTCATGCCACACCCATTTTGGGGTCACTAGGTCAAAGGTCAAGGTCACTGTGACCTCTAAAAAAAATAAATATTCTGACAAGCTTTCATTTATTAAAAACTGCACCCGTAGCCAAGCGTGGCACCCGTTATGCGGTGCTCTTGTTATTTAATCATTATGAAACCAGTGCTCTTCACAATATCATATACAAAAATATATTCCTGGTTCCAGGTTTCTCACGGCCTAAAATAACAAAACATTATACATTTTACTAATAATATAAATATCACTTATCACAAATTATTTATGTTTTGTCATTATCTTTGTGTACCATTAAAAATGTTGTGTTATGTATCATGGTATTGTTATTTAATAAAGCAGTATAACTTTTTAAGATATTGTGTTACTCTTAGAGCATATGTTTATCAAAAAACATGAATAATACAAACAAAAACACAATAAACGCGCTTCGAAATTGACCCCAGCATTTTTCAATTTGACTCCTCAAAATTTCAGTCCAGGGGTCATTGACTCCTGGTTTTTAAAATCTATTGAAATCCCTGATATAAATATTCAAGAAGAGCACATATGTCAATATATTAAAACAATCATAATGACCCTCAATCATCAAGATGACCTTGTATGCCAAACCCATTATTTTAGCATAATAGAATGGTTTTTAAAAAGGTCAAGGAACACATATAAAAAATATTAAAATACCTTTTTTACAATAATATAGAACATGAAAACGACAGTTGATTACTTACAGAGTATGTGGAACTCTTGACTCGTTCGCACTCCTTACAACTTTTCTCGCCTTGTTATGTGCAGTGACTGCTGTAACAATATGATCTTGTTACCATGTGAAAAGTGTATACAATCAATAGTATTTTGACAGCCTGTTTTACATTAATATTCTAAGATTTAAAAATGGCGCTTGGTTTCAAGTCAACACCGACATTAAATCAAATAGCAAATTAACCCGAGTTTCCAACATTAGCAACAAAACTAACAATCTAAAAGGTGTCTCGACTTTTTAACTACATGTGTATGTAACTACACATAAAAAGTACACACATAATACTTCATACCACTTTACTTCTAACTATCCATATCAAAATCACAATATATCATTTACAGCCGAAACGATATATATCATGTACTGACCATAATCAAAACATTATCTGCATTCATTTTTCAATGCACTAAAAAAAAAAAAAGAACACAATAATTATCCAGCTTTTTTTCAGTTCGCCGAATAAAGCAATTTCTTTGCTTTTTATCTCACCTGAGCACAACGTGCTCATGGTGAGCTTTTGTGATCGCCTTTTGTCCGTCGTGCGTTGTGCGGTGTCAACATTTGACTTGTTAACTCTCTAGAGGCCACATTTATTGTCCAATCTTCATGAAATTTGGTCAGAAGATTGGTCTCAATGATATCTTGGATGAGATAGAAAATGGTTACGTTTGCTTGAAAAACATGGCTGCCAAGGGGCGGGGCATTTTTCCTTATATGGCTATAAATGGCTATAGTAAAATCTTGTTAACACTCTAGAGGCCACATTTATTGTCCGATCTTCATAAAACTTGGTCAGAAGATACATCCCAATATCTTGGATGAGTTCGAAAATGATGCCGGTTGGTTGAAAAACATGGCCGCCAGGGGGCGGGGCATTTTTCCTTATATGGCTATAGTAAAACCTTGTTAACACTCTAGAGGCCACATTTATTTTCCGATCTTCATGAAACTTGCTCAGAAGATTTGTCCCACTGATATCTTGGATGAGTTCAAAAATGGTAACCTTTGCTTGAAAAACATTGCTGCCAAGGGGCGGGGCATTTTTCCTTATATTGCTAGATATGGCTATAGTAAAATCTTATTAACACTCTAGAGGCCACATTTATTGTCCAATCTTTATGAAACTTGGTCAGAAGATTCATCCCAATAATATCTTGGACGAGTTCATGAATGATGCCTGTTGGTTGAAAAACATGGCCGCTAGGGGGCGGGGCATTTTCTCTTATATGGCTATAGTAAATACTTGTTAACACTGACTAGAGGCCACATTTATTGTCCAATCTTGATGAAATATGGTCAGAAGATTTGTCTTTATGATATCTTGGATGAGTTCGAAAATGGTTACGTTTGCTTGAAAAACAAGGCTGCCAAGGGGCGGGTTATTTTTCCTTATATGGCTATAAGGCTATAGTAAAATCTTGTTAACACTAGAGGCCACATTTATAGTGCGATCTTAACGAAACTCGGTCAGAAGATTCATCCCAATAATATCTTGGACAAGTTCAAAAATGATGCGGGTTGGTTGAAAAACATTGCCACCACGGGGGGCGGGGCTATTTTCCTTATATGGCTATAGTAAAACCTTGTTAACACTCTAAAGGTCACATTTATTTTCCGATCATCATGAAACTTGGTGAGAAGATTTGTCCAAATGATATCTTGAATAACTTCAAAAATGGTTTTGGTTGCTTTAAAAACATGGCCACCAGGGGCGGGGCATTTTTCCTTATATGGCTATATATGGCTATATAAAAAACCTTGTTAACACTCTAGAGGCCACATTTATAGTCCAATCTTCATGAAATTTGGTCAGAAGATTGGTCTCAATGGTATCTTGGATGATTTCAAAAATAATTATGTTTGCTTGAAAAAAATGGTTTCCAAGGGGCGGGGCATTTTTCCTTATATGGCTATAGTCAAATCTTGTTAACACTCTTAAGAGGCCACATTTACTGTCCGATCTTCATGAAACTTGGTCAGAAGATTCATCCCGATAATATCTTGGACGAGATAAAAAATGATCCCGGTTGGTTAAAAAAACATGGCTGCCAGGGGGCGGGGCATTTTTCCTTATATGGCTATAGTAAAACCTTGTAAACACTCTAAAGGCCACATTTATTTTCCGATTTTCGTGAAACTTGGTCAGAAGATTTGTCCCAATAATATATTGTTATCTCAGGTGAGGGACTTTGGGCTTTTCAGGCCCTCTTGTCCTTTTTTTCCGGCCACATTCAAAACGTAAACCACTTCACCAACCTCATTTGCTACCTGATTTAACCGCACATCATGATCCCTCTTCAGGCACTTATAAGCTGTCTCATGGGTTGAGACCAAACTGCTCTCCAAACCCGCACATGATCACTTACAGGCAATCCTAAAAGAGAGCTTGGGTACACTAACTCTGTGGGGGGAATACACCTCCCGACCAAGCATCATGCAATTGGCCGTGAACCCTGTACTCCGACGCACTGACGACAGCATAGCTGCTGCGATCTGCGTGAGCTCAATATCCCAGGTGTTCAGCCTAGTTCCGACATAGCACCAAACAGCATCCATAGGTGGGCGGTTGTACCTTTCCATTTGACCATTAGTACTCGGCCGATATGCAGTAGTACGAGTCTTGTGGATATGCAACAGTTTACACACCTGGAAAAACAGCTCACCCTCGAAATTTGACCCCCAATCAGTCATTAACTCCATGGGTAAATAAAAAGTTCACAATTAGGCAGCTCGGTGCTGTGGCAAAAACATTTCCGCAGGAACTGGAAATCCACCTCCTGTGCCTGCAACTCCTTCACACACTCCTTTCCCTACGACCTTGGGCGTGTTCTGAAAGGCTGTGGACTCACTCACGGTCACTTCTTGAACCCTTGGTTCACATTTTTGTGCCAGTGGGACCACATTATCTACCTCCTCTATGAACCTACTCCACCTTTCCTCAGCCTGCTTACACTTTGAACATTCCCCCTAAAGGTAGATCCACCAAACGCACTCCATGCTCGTAATGATTATCCACATCAACACCCAGTGGCGACAGAGCGTCCGCATTACCATGCATTGCCAGGCCTGTGTATGATTTGCATGTCGTACTTACTCCTCAATCCCCCTGGCTGCTTGTCCTTGTGACTCCCTTAAAGTTTAGAAGCCACGTTTGACTACTATGGTCAGTGCATACCAGAAATCCCCGACCCAAGTTTTCAAATATGATATTATTTATATGTTTAATGTAGTGTTTATTTAAATGTCTGTTTTAAGGTTTGTCATTGCGTTATGCACATGATTCACGTAGTCAAATCATACAACAGAATTTTCCTCCCCTCAGACTTCACCTCAATCACACCTCAGTTTTTAAGTTAGAATAATATCTTCATGTGTATTCCTGTCAGGCAATCATTAATCTATTCTTTAAATTGAAATGTTAGTGAAAATTAAATAATTTGCATGAATAAAATTGCCATTTCTAAAATAACTGGTGGAAATTAACATTTTTTATCTTGCAAAATTCATTGAGGGATGATGTAGTTTATTTTAATACAGCGAAAAATTATTAATGGGAGCCCTACCTGCTGAGACAAAGTTTGTTCCTTCACGTCTCAGGTGAGCGACTTGTATTCAAGATATTTTGTTACAAAAAAAAATAAATGTTTTGTTAATGATGTTTGCATATATGAAAGTGACTCTCAGAAATGGGATATTTGTAATATTTTGAATACTTTTTGTAAGAAAATAACTTATATATGATTATACATTCTCTTTTCTTTCATACATTGTAGTTAATCTCAGTAAAAGCATATAGTAATTTTTATGCCCCCCGTAGGGTGGCATATAGCAGTTGAACTGTCCGTCAGTCAGTCAGTCAGTATGTCAGTCTGTCCGTCCGAAAAAAACTTTAACATTGGCCATGACTTTTGCAATATTGAAGATAGCAACTTGATTTTTGGCATGCATGTGTATCTCATGAAGCTGCACATTTTGAGTGGTGGAAGTTCAAGGTAAAGGTTATCCTTCAAGGTCAAATGAAAAAAAAAATATTTCAAAGCGGCGCAGTAGGGGGCATTGTGTTTCTGACGAACACATCTCTTGTTGTGCACTGATACTGAAAAAATTCCAATAATAAACTGTTATTTTAATATATGAACATATTTCATTGTAAATGGTATTTCAATGATATGGAAACTTGAATGTTTTGCTTGCACAAGATATTTTTGTGAAAAAGCTCCATAAAGACAATTAAGTGTTGTTTATACAAAAGTAAACTTTGAATATTTGTTTAGAAAGCATTCTTTTTACATTGTCATAGCTTGACTTTTCATCATATGCTTGTGTGTTATGCTTTGGTAAAGTAATACTTGCAAATTCTCTATATCACAGTTTCTAATACAGGTATTAAATCTTAATCGCTGTGTTGGTCAGGGTAATTGTGTGCATGAGGACAATGATCAAGTTCCATAGCTCTTGCATGCAATTTAGCAGAATTATGCCCCTTTTGTTTATGCAGTTTGAAATTCAGGTTGAAGTTTGCATGCAACAAGTACACATCTCTGTGACTTCTACATATACCCAAATGAAACTTCACGCATATCATAGCTTTAAATTTACATCTTTTGTATAACTACCACAGATATTGAACCTCTAATATATCTTTGTGGTTATTATATCATGTGACTTGGAGAAAATATACATTATACTATCAAAGTGGACAAATAGTTGATGCACTGTCTTGAGACACCTCTTGTCTAAATTATCTTCTGCTCTCCTTGCTGATTTTATTCATTTACATGCCCCAGGATCGAATAATTGGGGGTATATTGTGTGTGGCCTGTCTGTCTGTCATTGTGTGTGTCCCAAAACTTTAACTTTGGTCATAACTTTTGCAATATTGAAAATAGCAACTTGATATTTGTCATGCATGTGTATGTCATGGAACTGCACATTTTGAGTGGTGAAAGGTCAAATATATGGCTTCAAGCAGTAGGGGGCATTGTGCTTCACAAGCACAGCTATTGTTTCTTTTAACCAATAATGTCATATTTTCCATTGTAAACCTTAAATGAGTTTCAAGTCTTATGTAAAAATATCAATAAATGGCGCTTGTGGACAAACCTGCACACAGATTGCTTTGACTAAAGTAGAGTATGAGAGGGCATGAATTATCCAGCGTGATTGGACACTGCTTGAATCCTGTCCTCCTTACATTCACTTAAAAATGAAGTGTTTTGAAGCCCTTTTAACACTAGGTATCATTAATGTGCCCCTATTTGTGGCTGGACAGTGAGTGCCCAGTGAAGACTGGGAGCTGTTTTGTCCTGTGAGCCACTCAGTTATCATGACAATGGGGAAGCTTCAGAAACAATGAGGGTTGGTTGTGGAGTTCCTATGTGCTAGGCGATTTCTAGAGAAGGAACAACTGCCATATGGAATGGATTTGCATGATTTTTACTTTATTGCACTTATTTGTTATCTCAATTATACATGCAGTCTTACATATTGTTTACCCACACGTTTGCAATCAATAAATACAAGTAATCAGTGCCCCAGATAATTATTTGGGAAATAGGGTTTTCACCCATTGATTTTGAAAAATAGGGTGATTTCATTCTTGAAATAGGGTAAACTTAGTTATATAATTGCATACCTTATAATCATTTCTGCTTTTCATCTGTTGAAGCTGCATACTTGTATTGATTCAATAAAACTGTAAACAATTATAATTAACTTTAATAAACAGATGTTTCATAACATCTTTAACCCTTGAAACATTCCATAATATAAACTTTAAACTTAAAAAGAATGTTAACACGAACGATTCGGCATTTATTGGCTCTTGCTTTCTTGGTTCAAAAAGTTTGTGATCGACTGATATTTTGGCGCAACAATCGCGGACGTCTTTCGACCTCTCTTAGACATTTTTATTTCGCATTGTAGTAGAAACTGAAAGAACAGACACTTTACAAATACATGCACAATGAGCGACGGATTAAATCAGATTGAAAACGCATGTATGTTGTCGTAAACGCTGTAATTAAGTTATGAACTCTAGTCCACAGAGCGTTTAAATAACTTTGACTGATTTCCTGCTCCGTCATCCAGGCGCTTTCTGAATAAAAGCGTCGCCGCGTTTCGAAAATAATTCCAAAGAGAAAATACCGAAAATGAGCAAAGCATTTTTGATCGAAGCTATTGTACGCATCAAATTTGACGAATTTGCGTAAAAGTCAAATTGGTTGCGTTTTCAATACGCATGATATTGTATTTCTTTGAGTTTTTAAACATTTTAATAGGGTGAAAGACGCAGATACGCAGCTTATCTGGGGCACTGGTAATAAACATAAAATACCCATATTCATCTGATGCAGACAATATTGATGGACAATATTTGCGGTGGTTCTACTTCACAAAGCTCTTTGTACAAGAAAAACACTCCAACAAAACTGGCAACTTGATGTTTGATTGCTGTTTCTGCATCTCCTTGATATTGTGTCAGTGTGTGCCTCAGTGTATTGAATGGTCTCTGTGTCACAGAAATGGATAGTTACCAGGCCATGCCTTCTTCACAATCATCAAGTTGACCAAATATCCTTATGATTTGTTTCACAATTTCCAGCACTGAGTTAAGGGTTGATATTTTTATGGATACAAATTAAAGTCACTATCTAAATTTGATTGTTATTTGTTATTTTGATCTTATGTTTTAATACATCAATTGGTCATACAATATTTTTGATAATTTATTTATTTAGATTTTAAATTGGCATTGTCACCTATATATTAATTTTGTTTTAAAAGTATTTGTTGAGACATAAGAAATATGTTATGTTCATAAGCATAAACAGAATTCTAAATGTTTATGTTTTTTATCGGAAGATGGTTACACATATTACAATTTTTTATCAACAAACCATATTTGCTTATTTGAAGATCTATGAATGATACTAAAGGAATTTTGTGAGTCAATATCTTAAGGGCTTTTTTGTAACAAATAATCCCAGGGGTGTGAAGGTTCATTCTGTGATTTTCCTAACATATGCCCAACATGTTAATGTTGAGCTTTTGTGATCACGTTTTGTCCATTGCTTAACACATTTTTGAAACTGCCCATGGCTGGAATGTTGCTACTTTGTTTCACCATATTTTAAAATCATTTGAATATCTTAAATTTAAAATATTCTTGTGTTATGAGTATTATCTGTTGCCGTCCATTTCATCTTGCTTGGGACTGAATTGTATGAGAAGAAACAGCATTTCAAACAATGATACTGTTGACTGGAGGATAGGTGCCTCAACAGCCAGTGATGTGCTTGTAGTGTTGCGCAATCTTTGCCACTTTGGCACCTCTGACCACCTTGAGGCCTAGAGGTTTAATGTAGCTTTGGTTATCTAAGTAGTACATTCAGACCTTCCTTCATCATATCCATGATTGAAGACACGCAAGTGGACTGTCCTTACTCATCCAGTCTACATGCTGTCCTTTGGTTTCGCTCTGGAACCATATAATAGGGCAGTTTATCCTTACATATAGCGGATCTCCAAGTCCTTCACATATCAAAGTCTTTTCATTGAACAATCTTTGTGGATTGTTCTCCGCAAGCCATGAGACAATGTTTTTCACAATGTATTATACAAATTATTTTTTTGATGGTTTAAATGTATCCTTCTTTAGGATCTTTTTTTAAAACTAGACTGATGACCCTACAAGTAGTGGTTATTTCCCTGTACGCACGCTCCACTTTCTCAATCACAATGGTTGTTATAAAGATTGCTCATTAGGTCATTTTTTCCCGTATTGATGCAAATACTCCACTCAATATGCCTGTATTCACTTCCTTTAAATCCTACTGGGGTTTGATTCACACCCTTTAAATCCTACCGGAGTAACAAAGGCTCTTTTGGACAACATTTGGTTGAAGTAAATGGCAGTGTTGATCAGCCCATCTATGTAGTATGCTGTGCAGTCAACAGCCTACCATTCTTCCTGTAGGCTTTTTTCCGTGCCTGTCTGATGTTCGGCCCATAGCCAAGAGCATCACAGTACATGTCTCTACAGATGCATTTTTCTTAAATATGCTTGAATTATTTATAACATTATTTGCAGAAAGATAGCCCAATATTCCAGCTGCTCACTTTGTTTGGGTATCCTGTAGTCTTCTGTTCATTAATCTTTCCTTATTAAAATGGCAATAAAAATAAGGGATATTGGCAATAGGGGAGTAATAACCATCGCCAAAGCATAAATCTCACACATTTTTTTTTAAGTTTACAGTTAATACAATGTAATGGAGTAGGTGAGGAACACTTTATCGACGTTACTATAAATTCCATTTTCGTATTCCTCGTATCGAGATCAAAGCCTACACATTCCGGTTTATAACCTGGATCTATCCATCGAGCATGTGTCCAAACGAACGCGCTCTCACTCCCCTAATTACAAGCATGAGGCATACATGCTTGATGCAGTAAAGTTTATTCTAACACAACTCCGGCATGCGCGCATATATACAAAGAAGGAGCGGTTTTGTGTTTAATTCTACAATAAAACACAGATAAGGCGCTTTCTCGTACAAACTTGCACGTGCAGCGTGTTAACAAGTTGTATAATATGGATTTCTAGGAGCGTATACCCTATAAAAGGTAACCTGGAAACTGTTTAACATAAAAATACTACAGACATCTTGCATTTTGTCTATTTGTTCGAAATTTTTTATCATACATTACAATACTGCATCAACTTTATTAAAAGATGTTCTTACACTCGATGAAGTTGCCGAGGCGTGGCTTGGGGTTAAGGGAACAGCAGAAGTGGTAGACTGAAATGAAGAAAAATATGTAAATATAAGCCAAATAACGATTTTGTTGCTTGTAAACGACAGGCCCTACTTTTGACCCCTTGAACCAAATCTTTTATTGACCCTCCAGAAAACGCACCTGATAGGTTTTAGGTAAAAAGACATGTTTTATATGATTTACTGCAAATTTTGCATACATCAAACCAATTGCTGTTTAATTCATTTACTTTGAAATTTTTTCTTGTTTTACAGAGGAAATTTTGATAAATTACATTGAAAGCGAATATCCCCAAAAGTTCTTTTCAAACTCATTATAGATTAACTTTGCCACTGGCCAATTTTTGTATGTATGTTTTGGCTTCGTCGACAACATATCCATTAATGAATTAAAGCCCAATATAGCTGCTTGATAGCATACACATACCAGGCTTTACTCAATTAGTCAATTAATCAAGGGTTGCAATTCAAACTGGTAACATTCTTGTGAAGTTTTAAGACCATAGGTCTTAGTAATTGATAGACAACGCTGTCAAAAAACTTCTTAGGTGTCACTAGAGGGAAATTAAAAATATATTTTGTGCTGCATGTGAAAGTTATACCTCAGGAGTGAAGGCCTTGTGGCTCGTGTACAGAGAAAGATGTAGAGTTTTAGTGTGCTGATGCTGATACACATCCTCTACAGTCAGGTGTTGTTCAAGCATGTCCCCCTTAAAGTCACGTATGGACATGCTGAACTCTGTTGGCCTCCCAAACTTGCTCCTATTATCAGGAAAAAACAACGACAAGGCCATCGCTTTACACTCTTGGAGGGTAAAACTCTTTGGGACAGACAGGTGCCGTGTCCCTCCACCATTGACTAGACGCACTTGCTTGTATAGCTGGGTGATTCTATATTTGTGAACCACCCAAGCTCAACTCTTCCGGAGACCCGTACGGCTCGTTTATTACCCAGCATGTGTCTGCCATGAAGTGGCCCTGCTCCTGAATAATACAAACCATATATTTAGTTTAGACCTAAGGACCGGCTTCGTTTTTTTTTCGTTATTTTTTAAGGCTGACGTTGAATTTGACATTCGACCATTCAAGTTATTTGACTCAAAAAGAAATAAGCCCTCGGTACTTTTTAAGAGTGCCTGTTGTTTTAGTTTACATATTATTAGGTATTTAAACAAATACAGGTCAATTGTTAAGGTCAGGACCATGCACAGTCAACACATTTAGACTAGACATTACGTCTCTTAAAATTTTGTTCATTTTGGTGACTCACCCTCTCTTCTGGGCGGCGTGGCAGATGTCGCTGTGGAAAGGGAAAAATGCGAGAAAATATATTAGAACACTGCTCAGGTTATATACAAGTTAATACTTCAAATAAAAAAATTAAATACGCAAACAAATCCTAAACAAGCTTCGATAATTTGGGACAACTTGCTGACAAAACTTCTTCGGTTTTTACGAATAGCCTCAATGAAATATAACATTAATCATCTTATGCATAAATTTTATCCAAATAATGCAACACTACTAATCCAATAAAGATATTTGCGGACTCGGTTTAATTGGGTCTGTTCCTGACAAGCGGTGGAACATGCAATATTACTTACACCTGCTAGCACTGGCTTAAGCAGTATTAAATTTTAAACACAATTCGTGGGTCAGATTTTGTCAAATCAGGTATTTTCTGATCAGAAACTTTCCTTTTATTTGAAAATGATGTTTCAAAAAGTCAGAGAAGTTGGGTGCATTAGGTGCTGGTGTTGTAGTATGGTACTATATAAACCATTGTGTAAGAGGAGGGCTTGTCTCCTAAGTGCCTCACAATATGATCTGTCCATGAGTAGCAGCGGAGTATGCGACATTACTCAGACCCTAAGCACTTTGTTAAGCCATGTCAGTACAATTTGATTTATACATTTCTTCTTATATATATATATATATTATATATCAGGGATCATATTTTTTTCCGTTTTGTCGGTCCTAGACCGATTGGGGTCATGAAAGACCGATTGAAAATCCCAAACAGTCGGTTCGATTCTGTTTGCTAAAATTCCCATGTCATGAAATCGATTACACCGTGTACATGCTTACATACCCTTATGACATTCTTATCTCGATTATTTGTGATAAACCATTCGCTGCAGTCTCTAAACCGGTCAGGACTGGTTTATTGCACGTGAGACAAGAATCAAAAACTTGTGAACAGCAGATTTAAGACGCATCGGAAAAGACGCGTCTGAAAGCTAGCGCTGTAACTAAACAAAACATGCCGATACATTTTCCACCAGCGTAATAATCCGGTCATATAATTATGAATGAAAGTCGCGGATCTGATCGACAGAACAGCCGAAAGTTATTTTTATGGGCGGAACTTCACATAAAATAGTTCACAAGAAAAATATTATGCATTGTATTTATCTTTAGTAAAACCTTGTAAGAATCGATAATAATTCGTGTACTTTATACTTTGTTGTTGAATAACTCACGACCGGAAAATTCAATGCGTGGTTTCAAATGTTTCGCTATTGCGATTAAATCCCTACGCATCTAAACTATCAGCCGTGGGTTATTTGACAACAAACTATAATGTACACAAATTATTTCTTTATTATTTGGTTTGTTATTGTCAGCAGCCAACCTACGTTCAGACATTTGTTTGGTTCAGTGCATGTTTGTAAGCTCTTATGGAGTCGACAACAATTTAAAACATCGGTAGCTATAGACAAACACAGACTAAATATTGACATCGATGAAAATGTCTGATAAAACAGCACACGAAACAACAATGAAATAGCAAATGATAAAACCAGTTGAGTAAACTCGTTCCGTTTAAAAAAATGCCTGAGGGAATTTTACTTGTACATTTATTATCCCACCTTCATGAATGGCAAAATCAATGGTATATATTTTAACGTAATTTGTCAGGATTTCGGACATAAATTTTTCGGATACTTTTTCCCAATTTATATCCGGACCGATTGATGTTGTGGGAAAATATGATCCCTGATATATATATATATATATATATATATATATATATATATATATATATATTGTTTTTCAAAATAGCATAAATAAATTCAAAGAGTGTGTTTTTCAATATATGGAAGCAAATACGTCATGTATTTAGCTAAATAATCTTATTACTAACTCATAAAAAGTTACCAGGGTTTAGGTTTTGGTTCCTAGAGGTCACCCCGGCAAAGGCCATCAAAGCTACTCGGTCCCCGTATGCCGGCAAGTACCTTTTCAGATGGTCATCGGTCATGACCACCACCGCTTCACAATCAATCTGTAGTGAAAAGGTTTATTAAAGTAATCTCGATCATTTGCTTGTGGGTTTTAACATTTAAGGCATCGAAGTAGACATCTTACTATTCACTCGAGTAGATACTAATGTGATACGATGCACTTCTAGTTTACACATATTGAATGATTCAAAAATAGAAATATAACGGACACATATATAAGGAGAGACTTTGTAAAGAAGCTATTTTTTCTACGATTTTTAACCAAAGGCTTTTGGGACCAAATCTTCAACAGGTGTTAACAAAAACTTAACATGAGATAATGGTTAAAAGTTATGGGAGTTCAGTGGTTTAATGGTGTAGATTTTTTTTTGCTTTTTTTTTTAACGGGAATTGTTTAAAGCATTGCTGATTTGGATTCCGCTTAATATGATTAAATCCTAGTTCAAGTGAATCAATTTAAATGTCCAGAAAAATAGCAACTTAACCAAAAGAACAACCAAATTCATTCGACTACAGGCCTGACACCATTTAGGTTATCCTAAATTCGTTACACAAGATGGTCTTTGATGAATGAGTAAAACAGATAAGATGTACTTATAGATGCATTAAATGAATTTAACAATTGTCTTTTGATTTTTACATTAGAATAAATGATATAAAGTTCAAATAGTAGGTCATAACAAGTATTTGATTATATTTCGTCTTTTCTTAAAATGGATCATGAACACCTCGACTTAGAAAGAGGACTGTGTCGTAAAAACAGTTTTTGGACCAAGTACCTTTACATCTTGCATACTCTGTACTACCGCTGGACGGACATTCCTCAATGAAAGAAATTCGTATGCCCAGAACTCCTCCATTGCACGTTCAGTTCTGAAGATAAATACAGTCGGTGCGTTAACTGAAAGTTTCTGTTGTGTACTCAAAAACAAACAAATGTCTCCTCCGTGTGGCAAATAATGTAACAGATTGTGTTGGGTTTCAACTTTTAGTTCATTCAGCCCTTACCATTCATAAGACAAATCTGAGTAAAGATGTCTTCAGAGATAACATGATGTAATAAATCACGAAAAAAATTAATAATTTTACGTAAGTCGTGCAACTTTTATTTATGGGCCATTGGTAATGCATAAGTAAAACAAGTATACTGTAGGAGCTTTCTGAGCAAGCAATACTTTATTTGCAAAAGATGACCCAACGCTTCAACGGGCTTAATTGGTTAAGATGTGATAACTGCATTTGTCAGGAGACAGAGGGTTGAATATATGAAGATGCTAACAACTCACGATGAGAAACTTAATTTTAAAGTTTAAAGATTACATGCATTTGGGATATTGAGTTATACAGACCAAACATTGTGCAATATAATTATCATATGCCTGGCAATAGCTTCAAGTCAAGTTTAACAATGTGTGTGTGTGTGGGGGGGGGGGGGGGCAATCCAAGATAAGGAGATGCACAACAAACAACTGATGACGATCTCAACAATTTGATTTATGAACAATATATACAAAAACTCCAAATAATTAAGAATGTGAAGGTGCATAACACTATATGGTAGGAAACAATCTCACATGAAGCTTGAACACCCTACACTTAATGGATCTTACTACAACACCGGTGACCGTTTCTAGAAGACTTAGAAGTTTTAGAGACAATATGCTTAATTTTCTGCACATGATGCATAAACCCGACTCTATTCTTCATACATCATTGATAATAATATGTGTCGTGTTCTGAGAAAACTGGGCAAAATGAATGTGTGTAAAGTGTCGTCCCAGATTTGCCTGCGCAGTCCGCACAGGCTTATCCGGGACGACACTTTCCGCCCAAACTGGATTTTCGCTAAGAATAGACATCATTTAAACGAAAAATACAATAAACGCGGAAATTGTAGTCCCTAATTAGCCCGTGCGGACTGCACAGGCTAATCTTGGATGACAATTACGCACAAGCATTATGCCCAATTTTCTCAGAACAAGACATATTGCCTAGCGATTTACACATTTCCTGATAAAGATAGAAGAGGTAATCGAACATACAAAAGAAAATCATTAGTAATTTTGTAATTTCACCTCTGTATAGTAAAGGTAAGTTATAAAATTTATCAATCAATCTATAGACGTAATTTTAGTTCTCAATATGGGGAGTCGGCGGAGGCAAGCGGGATTTTGGGGCCAAACGAATTGTTGAAGCCGATCAAACGTGTGGTACCTACCTTTAAACCGTTGTTTAATAATCGCGCAAAAATCGATGCGAGAAGCTGTCAGTTGTAAACGAAGCGTAGTAAATATATTATAGTAAAACGTTATTATAGTAAAACAAGTTGTAAATAACGTCATCAATGACATCATAAAAGTTTAAACTATCATGACGTAGTTTAAGTGCTAACATCACTTTTACATTTCATTGCTCGTCAGAGGGTTGATAATACGTCAGTCCCGGAAATCCGCATTTGGGTTTTTCCAATATTAAGGTCACGTGATCCCGGTACAAACAAACCTACGCGAGGCGCGAATATTTGAGTGTTTTATACACTTAACTTTTTCAAATCGCTGACTTATCCATTTTAATATGGTAACCAAACGGTGTAGCTGGGGAAAATGCACAAGTGACACCTCAGGTACAAAGACCGGCCACATGACTAGCAGATGACCCCTATTGATTTTCAGGTCACTAGGTCAAAGGTCAAGGTCACAGTGACATAAAACATATTCACACAATGGCTGTCACTACAATGGAGAGCCCATATGGGGGGCATGCATGTTTTACAAACAGCCCTTGTTTACTTAAAAGACTGACAGACAAATCCATTACATAATATCAAAAATTGATCCCTTGGAAGCACATATTTTTCTTTGTATAAACAGTTCTTTTAATATTGACCGAGTATTAAAGACTAAATAATTGACAGGTGTAAAGAAATATTTTTCAAAAAAAGACAAAACCATAGACATACTGCATTCATTTTATTATTAATACCAGAGAAAAATGTACGAAAAAAGATGAACCCGAAATCCTTTAAGACACCGAACGTGATTTTATCAATCAGTTTTGTCCGATTTTCTACAAATGCATTTTTGACGAGAACTATCTCATCTCCGTTGACAAGCATCTCAGCCACAACATCCGCCACCGACATGGATAATGAAATATTCATAATGTGTGACTTAACCGTATTATTCTCAATAATATCAATCTTGAAATAATTCCATTGATGCTGGTCATTGTTATTGTCGTCAACGAACACTTTAGAGCACGCCATTTTGCATGCGTAAACGAAGCTTTTACATAAACACTATTACGATTGGTTTATTCTATTTTAAACAGCCAATGAAATGTACCGATATTCATATTATATCAAATTGGATTTGATAAAACGCTTGCGAATATAAATTTTGATTGTTGTCTTCGAAAGTTTTATTTTTCACGCGGGACTAAAACACTGTCGGCAGACGTTATGAAAATAAAATTGGAGAAAGATACTTTTATTTTTATTACATTTTGACATAAAATACGGTCGGCGCTCCCGTAAACCAATTTATAAAAAAATGTTGGCCTTAATACACAATTGTTTCAAATTGTACTTTGAAAATTTTAATTTTTCCAATTTACCGACCCTATGAGAGTTCATGCTAAAATAACGAGCACTGCTCCAATGGTATTACATTGCTCACAAGGTATTGGGTTTCCTGGGGTGAATTTTGTTTTATTAAAACTTTTAGTCTGTATTAAAAATCATTTTGATCTGTACATACTTGTTTGCATGAAGTTCCGTGTTTTTAACACAAAACTTCACAGACATGACTGGATTGTTTTACACAAAAATTGTACAGCTATTTAATATGCCTAGAACTTTTAAAAAGCTCTCGATTACATTAGCTCATTAAATTACCTGCTGGACATAATTCCACAACCAAGTGTAACTTGAATCAAGGTGTGATATCCTACTGTTGGCTTGATACAGCTCTGTCGATTTCGTAGGATGCATATTTGGTGTTCATAGTTTACTGGCACATGAACAGGGTGGGGTCTGACAGGATCATTATATGCTGCAGCTGGAGAACAAGTAATACAACAATAGATAGGTATATTGATAATATAAATGTGTTACTATTAACTCGCTTAGTTGTGCAAGCACTGGTGATTTAATTATCATAACTAGTATGCATATATGAGCTCTCATCAATAGTTTGTTCAATACATTAACAAAAAAGAAGAATCATCAAAAGAAAAAGTATATTGTAATAGTCTTGGGTTCTTTTTAACTAGAACCTAAAACCTAAAAAGGCTTTTGAGAGTCAGTGAACGCGAAAAATATAGAATAATTAAACCCTTTATTTTCACTGTACAATACTTGAAAATATATCAATGAAAGTGGAAATCTAGATTCCAATCGTACCTTATTTGTAAGCTGTCGTCTTATATTGGAGCAATAATTCCTGTAGTGGAAGGTAACTTTCCAGAGAAATGTGTACAAACAATGTATGTATGACAAACATACAACAATACATTAACAACCCCACTCCCACCCTCAATAATTCCTGTAGTGGAAGGTAACTTTCCAGAGAAATGTGTACAAACAATGTATGTATGACAAACATAACAATACATTAACAACCCCACTCCCACCCTCAATAATTCCTGTAGTGGAAGGTAACTTTCCAGAGAAATGTGTACAAACAATGTATGTATGACAAACATAACAATACATTAACAACCCCACCCCCACCCTCAATAATTCCTGTAGTGGAAGGTAACTTTCCAGAGAAATGTGTACAAACAATGTATGTATGACAAACATAACAATACATTAACAACCCCACCCCCACCCTCAATAATTCCTGTAGTGGAAGGTAACTTTCCAGAGAAATGTGTACAAACAATGTATGTATGACAAACATAACAATACATTAACAACCCCACCCCCACCCTCAATAATTCCTGTAGTGGAAGGTAACTTTCCAGAGAAATGTGTACAAACAATGTATGTATGACAAACATAACAATACATTAACAACCCCACCCCCACCCTCAATAATTCCTGTAGTGGAAGGTAACTTTCCAGAGAAATGTGTACAAACAATGTATGTATGACAAACATAACAATACATTAACAACCCCACCCCCACCCTCAATAATTCCTGTAGTGGAAGGTAACTTTCCAGAGAAATGTGTACAAACAATGTATGTATGACAAACATAACAATACATTAACAACCCCACCCCCACCCTCAATAATTCCTGTAGTGGAAGGTAACTTTCCAGAGAAATGTGTACAAACAATGTATGTATGACAAACATAACAATACATTAACAACCCCACCCCCACCCTCAATAATTCCTGTAGTGGAAGGTAACTTTCCAGAGAAATGTGTACAAACAATGTATGTATGACAAACATAACAATACATTAACAACCCCACCCCCACCCTCAATAATTCCTGTAGTGGAAGGTAACTTTCCAGAGAAATGTGTACAAACAATGTATGTATGACAAACATAACAATACATTAACAACCCCACCCCCAGCCTCAACTAGAAGGTAAGTCTAAGATACACCCACCCAACACCACGAAATGCACAAACACCTTAAACAACATCATATAATAGTTTTAACAACAAAATGGAAATAATTAATCCAAAAAGGGAGAGAATCAGCCCTACTATAAAGCGCCTATACCAATCGTACAATGGCCTACCATTTTTAAAGGTCGTCGTCCTTCCTTCTTTCAATACTATACCTTGATCCATGTCCATAATTTCTCTGGGTCTTAGCCCCATACCCCTTTTTGCCATCTTGCTTAAGTATTCTGCAAATGCCCGCTCTTCATTGGCATTAAACACAGTCCCAGTGCCATGACATGCATCAATTTCTACAGTTCTTGAAACTCTTTGTTGAACAAAACCATATTGACAATTTAAACTTTTCCGCTGCTTTTCGGACAGATACCTTATTTACTGTTACTTCGTAAAGTGCGGGCCTTGCCCTTATTGCCTTATCCTTGGTCTTGCTTGGTGAACTCCTATTTTTGTACTTCTTTGTCAAGTTTTTGGCCGTTATAACAGCTGGGCTAGATCTTGAGGTAGATGGCCTGGGCTCATAACCTGTAAAAGATTTTAAGAATACTAAGTGTACATAGTTATGTTTCCATAATTCATTTATAAAATACAAAAAAAGCATTGGCAGATATTTATTATGCCCCCCTTCGAAGAAGAGGGGGTATATTGCTTTGCTCATGTCGGTCTGTCAGTCGGTCGGTCCGTCCACCAGGTGGTTGTCAGACGATAACTCATGAACGCTTGGGCCTAGGATCATGAAACTTCATAGGTACATTGATCATGACTCGCAGATGACCCCTATTGATTTTGAGGTCACTAGGTCAAAGGTCAAGGTCACGGTGACCAGAAATAGTAAAATGGTTTTTGAATGATAATTCAAGAACGCAAACGCCTAGGATCATGAAACTTCATGGGTAGATTGATCATGACTTGCAGATGACCCCTATTGATTTTGAGGTCACTAGGTCAAAGGTCAAGGTCACGGTGACCCGAAATAGTAAAATGGTTTTCGGATGATAACTCAAGAACACATACGCCTAGGATCATGAAACTTCATAGGTAGATTGATCATGACTTGCAGATGACCCCTATTGATTTTGAGGTCACAAGGTCAAGGTCACGGTGACCCGAAATAGTAAAATGATTTTCGGATGATAACTCAAGAACGCTTTTGCCTAGGATCATGACACTTCATAGGTACATTGATCGTGACCCGCAGATGACCCCTATTGATTTTCAGGTCACTAGGCCAAAGGTCAAGGTCACAGTGACAAAAATCGTATTCACACAATGGCTGCCACTACAACGAACAGCCCATATGGGGGGCATGCATGTTTTACAAACAGCCCTTGTTACAGGATGGCAGCAGGACTTAGTTAGTAACAATGATTAATAAGCAAGCTCTTAATTTTATATTGCTTTATTTTCTTCTTGTTGACTAGATCTAGCATAGTTTACACCATTTTCATAACAATGCTAATTTGAATCAAAGTGCTTTAGGCGCTGAAGGGCTGGGGCTAGATTGAGTGTGCTTAGAAAGAAGTTTAGTCAATGTAAACGGATCCACGCTTTTACTGCCAAATACAGTGTACATGTATGCTGACCTTATTAAGTTGAAGGTCTAATCTTTTGCTCATGCTACTTATGCCTATCTAGTTTCAATACGAGTAAACAAGAGGTCAGAAGAACATTTATGCCCTCTACTTCCCACAGACTTCAAGTGCTTGACACAGACTAAGTTTGAAGTCCAAAAAGGGGAAAAGGGGAGTTGTCTCCTGATGTCAATAGAAGTAGGTCATCACATAATCATTTTCAAAGAGTGTTGAATTTTAAGTTGAAAGCTCTTAGTGTTTGAGAAAAGACAATTTTTGGAAAAAATCTAATTAAGTCAGAAAAGGGTAATAAATATTACAAAATGAAGGATAAACTTATGTGATCTTGTCAGAAGATGTATGTCATCATATTCTACAAGTGTGCTAACTTTCAAGTTGAAAGCTTTGATAGTGTTTGAGAAAATTCAGTTTAAGTTGAGAATGTGCCAATATGTCTATGTACATAGTCGAAACAAGGGCAGATAACTCCATAAATATAGGTCACATGGTTACAAGCCTTGTCAGTATGGACTCCCCTTGTGATAGTAACTATTTTAAGTTTCAAGTAGATACCTTTGATAGTCTTTGAGAAAATGGACCTTAACAGAAAACTTAACCAACGTGGACGCCGACAACCTGGCTATGACAATAGCTCTTGTTTTCTCCGAAAGGTGGAGCTAAAAAGGGAGATAATTAGAAAGTTATGTGTGATAGACTATTTTCATAGTCAATTTAATGACAATGATGGCATTGCGAAAGCAAAGTGCTTATGATAATGAATTATTGAACAATGGTATCGAGATCAACCTAAATGAAGATAGGGCATAGTTACCAATATCATTGTATTAAATGAACAAGTACTTAGTGCTGAGATCAATTTAATGAACACAATGTATCAGCAACCTGTAGAACATAGAATGTTATTGTTTTGAACATCAAAGCTTAATATAACTTGGCATAATGAACTATTAACTAATAATCTAGTTCTACAAAATGATTTTAAAATGTTAGAAACAAGAATAGAATCATGTAAGTCTTTGTGTCAAACAATGAAATACAATTATAAATCATCATGCGATACCAGATTTTTTAAAATAAAAAAACAACTGTATATATCACAAACTATACTTTAGTGTAGTTCATATACTGTAAACAAGAGGACCATGATGGTCCTGGAGTCGCTCACCTATTTCACACTGCACCTGGTAACAAAGGGTCATAACTCCTTCATAAATTGTTCAATCAAAATGAAAATTGAGTGGACACAAGAAGGGCCCCAAAAGCAGGGGTGGCGAAATCTAAAAAAAAAACTGTCCACAGACAACCATTTAGGAAATTTAACTTGTCCGTTGCTGGCAAGCAGCGTTATTTAGATATATCGTATATGCACTATTATGCCACTTTTAAATTTCAGCGTTATTTTGATATGTGCGCTATTAAAATAGTTTGTACATGTTTTTCTAAATTATGATGTTATCTGCATTTTCTGTAGAAAGTGGAAGATGAACCAAACCCTCTCCCGTTCATATAGGAAAATTAAAGTGTAATGTGTGTAATATATTAGAAGATTAATTTCAAATTTTCTTAGAGCACATAATGTTTTCAAACTTAAGATCATAAAATAAAATGTTGCTATACAAACTATGATGTTGACATATGTATGTGTTAAACGGTCGCGTTAAATTTACCGCACAAACTGTATTCGAATACTTGTTTTTTATATATAGTTTTTTATCAATTGCCAGCATTATCATTTTAATAAAGACGTTGTAACAGGATCGTGCCTGTTCCTAAATACTTCTAAGAAATGATAGTTGTTTAATAAGTATTGGATTGCATTGTATTACAGCTATTAAATAAGATTTAAATATTTAACTCAGATATACTATATATATATATATATATATATATGTATGTACAAATCATGCGTCTAGTTTAACTCACAGTTCTTTTAGTTGAGTCAAGCCTCTGAACGCTGCTCGAGAAATATTGCCCAATCCGTTATGCAGTGTTTTTTTTCAGTTTTGGGGGAAGGGAGTCAAGTCCCCTGAGAGGGGGAAAATTCGCGCTTAAAAGGGGAAAAGGGGGAAATTTCTATGCTTAGCTAGTAACAGTACAAAATCAAGTTTTAACACTATAATTCACCATACAGAGGGAGAAAAACATAATTCAAACTCTTTTATTTATTTGCAGTATTCTGCAAATGCCCGCTCTTCATTGGCATTAAACACAGTCCCAGTGCCATGACATGCATCAATTTCTACAGTTCTTGAAACTCTTTGTTGAACAAAACCATATTGACAATTTAAACTTTTCCGCTGCTTTTCGGACAGATACCTTATTTACTGTTACTTCGTAAAGTGCGGGCCTTGCCCTTATTGCCTTATCCTTGGTCTTGCTTGGTGAACTCCTATTTTTGTACTTCTTTGTCAAGTTTTTGGCCGTTATAACAGCTGGGCTAGATCTTGAGGTAGATGGCCTGGGCTCATAACCTGTAAAAGATTTTAAGAATACTAAGTGTACATAGTTATGTTTCCATAATTCATTTATAAAATACAAAAAAAGCATTGGCAGATATTTATTATGCCCCCCTTCGAAGAAGAGGGGGTATATTGCTTTGCTCATGTCGGTCTGTCAGTCGGTCGGTCCGTCCACCAGGTGGTTGTCAGACGATAACTCATGAACGCTTGGGCCTAGGATCATGAAACTTCATAGGTACATTGATCATGACTCGCAGATGACCCCTATTGATTTTGAGGTCACTAGGTCAAAGGTCAAGGTCACGGTGACCAGAAATAGTAAAATGGTTTTTGAATGATAATTCAAGAACGCAAACGCCTAGGATCATGAAACTTCATGGGTAGATTGATCATGACTTGCAGATGACCCCTATTGATTTTGAGGTCACTAGGTCAAAGGTCAAGGTCACGGTGACCCGAAATAGTAAAATGGTTTTCGGATGATAACTCAAGAACACATACGCCTAGGATCATGAAACTTCATAGGTAGATTGATCATGACTTGCAGATGACCCCTATTGATTTTGAGGTCACAAGGTCAAGGTCACGGTGACCCGAAATAGTAAAATGATTTTCGGATGATAACTCAAGAACGCTTTTGCCTAGGATCATGACACTTCATAGGTACATTGATCGTGACCCGCAGATGACCCCTATTGATTTTCAGGTCACTAGGCCAAAGGTCAAGGTCACAGTGACAAAAATCGTATTCACACAATGGCTGCCACTACAACGAACAGCCCATATGGGGGGCATGCATGTTTTACAAACAGCCCTTGTTACAGGATGGCAGCAGGACTTAGTTAGTAACACTGATTAATAAGCAAGCTCTTAATTTTATATTGCTTTATTTTCTTCTTGTTGACTAGATCTAGCATAGTTTACACCATTTTCATAACAATGCTAATTTGAATCAAAGTGCTTTAGGCGCTGAAGGGCTGGGGCTAGATTGAGTGTGCTTAGAAAGAAGTTTAGTCAATGTAAACGGATCCACGCTTTTACTGCCAAATACAGTGTACATGTATGCTGACCTTATTAAGTTGAAGGTCTAATCTTTTGCTCATGCTACTTATGCCTATCTAGTTTCAATACGAGTAAACAAGAGGTCAGAAGAACATTTATGCCCTCCACTTCCCACAGACTTCAAGTGCTTGACACAGACTAAGTTTGAAGTCCAAAAAGGGGAAAAGGGGAGTTGTCTCCTGATGTCAATAGAAGTAGGTCATCACATAATCATTTTCAAAGAGTGTTGAATTTTAAGTTGAAAGCTCTTAGTGTTTGAGAAAAGACAATTTTTGGAAAAAATCTAATTAAGTCAGAAAAGGGTAATAAATATTACAAAATGAAGGATAAACTTATGTGATCTTGTCAGAAGATGTATGTCATCATATTCTACAAGTGTGCTAACTTTCAAGTTGAAAGCTTTGATAGTGTTTGAGAAAATTCAGTTTAAGTTGAGAATGTGCCAATATGTCTATGTACATAGTCGAAACAAGGGCAGATAACTCCATAAATATAGGTCACATGGTTACAAGCCTTGTCAGTATGGACTCCCCTTGTGATAGTAACTATTTTAAGTTTCAAGTAGATACCTTTGATAGTCTTTGAGAAAATGGACCTTAACAGAAAACTTAACCAACGTGGACGCCGACAACCTGGCTATGACAATAGCTCTTGTTTTCTCCGAAAGGTGGAGCTAAAAAGGGAGATAATTAGAAAGTTATGTGTGATAGACTATTTTCATAGTCAATTTAATGACAATGATGGCATTGCGAAAGCAAAGTGCTTATGATAATGAATTATTGAACAATGGTATCGAGATCAACCTAAATGAAGATAGGGCATAGTTACCAATATCATTGTATTAAATGAACAAGTACTTAGTGCTGAGATCAATTTAATGAACACAATGTATCAGCAACCTGTAGAACATAGAATGTTATTGTTTTGAACATCAAAGCTTAATATAACTTGGCATAATGAACTATTAACTAATAATCTAGTTCTACAAAATGATTTTAAAATGTTAGAAACAAGAAGAGAATCATGTAAGTCTTTGTGTCAAACAATGAAATACAATTATAAATCATCATGCGATACCAGATTTTTTAAAATAAAAAAACAACTGTATATATCACAAACTATACTTTAGTGTAGTTCATATACTGTAAACAAGAGGACCATGATGGTCCTGGAGTCGCTCACCTATTTCACACTGCACCTGGTAACAAAGGGTCATAACTCCTTCATAAATTGTTCAATCAAAATGAAAATTGAGTGGACACAAGAAGGGCCCCAAAAGCAGGGGTGGCGAAATCTAAAAAAAAAACTGTCCACAGACAACCATTTAGGAAATTTAACTTGTCCGTTGCTGGCAAGCAGCGTTATTTAGATATATCGTATATGCACTATTATGCCACTTTTAAATTTCAGCGTTATTTTGATATGTGCGCTATTAAAATAGTTTGTACATGTTTTTCTAAATTATGATGTTATCTGCATTTTCTGTAGAAAGTGGAAGATGAACCAAACCCTCTCCCGTTCATATAGGAAAATTAAAGTGTAATGTGTGTAATATATTAGAAGATTAATTTCAAATTTTCTTAGAGCACATAATGTTTTCAAACTTAAGATCATAAAATAAAATGTTGCTATACAAACTATGATGTTGACATATGTATGTGTTAAACGGTCGCGTTAAATTTACCGCACAAACTGTATTCGAATACTTGTTTTTTATATATAGTTTTTTATCAATTGCCAGCATTATCATTTTAATAAAGACGTTGTAACAGGATCGTGCCTGTTCCTAAATACTTCTAAGAAATGATAGTTGTTTAATAAGTATTGGATTGCATTGTATTACAGCTATTAAATAAGATTTAAATATTTAACTCAGATATACTATATATATATATATATATATATATGTATGTACAAATCATGCGTCTAGTTTAACTCACAGTTCTTTTAGTTGAGTCAAGCCTCTGAACGCTGCTCGAGAAATATTGCCCAATCCGTTATGCAGTGTTTTTTTTCAGTTTTGGGGGAAGGGAGTCAAGTCCCCTGAGAGGGGGAAAATTCGCGCTTAAAAGGGGAAAAGGGGGAAATTTCTATGCTTAGCTAGTAACAGTACAAAATCAAGTTTTAACACTATAATTCACCATACAGAGGGAGAAAAACATAATTCAAACTCTTTTATTTATTTGCAGTATTCTGCAAATGCCCGCTCTTCATTGGCATTAAACACAGTCCCAGTGCCATGACATGCATCAATTTCTACAGTTCTTGAAACTCTTTGTTGAACAAAACCATATTGACAATTTAAACTTTTCCGCTGCTTTTCGGACAGATACCTTATTTACTGTTACTTCGTAAAGTGCGGGCCTTGCCCTTATTGCCTTATCCTTGGTCTTGCTTGGTGAACTCCTATTTTTGTACTTCTTTGTCAAGTTTTTGGCCGTTATAACAGCTGGGCTAGATCTTGAGGTAGATGGCCTGGGCTCATAACCTGTAAAAGATTTTAAGAATACTAAGTGTACATAGTTATGTTTCCATAATTCATTTATAAAATACAAAAAAAGCATTGGCAGATATTTATTATGCCCCCCTTCGAAGAAGAGGGGGTATATTGCTTTGCTCATGTCGGTCTGTCAGTCGGTCGGTCCGTCCACCAGGTGGTTGTCAGACGATAACTCATGAACGCTTGGGCCTAGGATCATGAAACTTCATAGGTACATTGATCATGACTCGCAGATGACCCCTATTGATTTTGAGGTCACTAGGTCAAAGGTCAAGGTCACGGTGACCAGAAATAGTAAAATGGTTTTTGAATGATAATTCAAGAACGCAAACGCCTAGGATCAGACACTTCATGGGTAGATTGATCATGACTTGCAGATGACCCCTATTGATTTTGAGGTCACTAGGTCAAAGGTCAAGGTCACGGTGACCCGAAATAGTAAAATGGTTTTCGGATGATAACTCAAGAACACATACGCCTAGGATCATGAAACTTCATAGGTAGATTGATCATGACTTGCAGATGACCCCTATTGATTTTGAGGTCACAAGGTCAAGGTCACGGTGACCCGAAATAGTAAAATGATTTTCGGATGATAACTCAAGAACGCTTTTGCCTAGGATCATGACACTTCATAGGTACATTGATCGTGACCCGCAGATGACCCCTATTGATTTTCAGGTCACTAGGCCAAAGGTCAAGGTCACAGTGACAAAAATCGTATTCACACAATGGCTGCCACTACAACGAACAGCCCATATGGGGGGCATGCATGTTTTACAAACAGCCCTTGTTACAGGATGGCAGCAGGACTTAGTTAGTAACACTGATTAATAAGCAAGCTCTTAATTTTATATTGCTTTATTTTCTTCTTGTTGACTAGATCTAGCATAGTTTACACCATTTTCATAACAATGCTAATTTGAATCAAAGTGCTTTAGGCGCTGAAGGGCTGGGGCTAGATTGAGTGTGCTTAGAAAGAAGTTTAGTCAATGTAAACGGATCCACGCTTTTACTGCCAAATACAGTGTACATGTATGCTGACCTTATTAAGTTGAAGGTCTAATCTTTTGCTCATGCTACTTATGCCTATCTAGTTTCAATACGAGTAAACAAGAGGTCAGAAGAACATTTATGCCCTCCACTTCCCACAGACTTCAAGTGCTTGACACAGACTAAGTTTGAAGTCCAAAAAGGGGAAAAGGGGAGTTGTCTCCTGATGTCAATAGAAGTAGGTCATCACATAATCATTTTCAAAGAGTGTTGAATTTTAAGTTGAAAGCTCTTAGTGTTTGAGAAAAGACAATTTTTGGAAAAAATCTAATTAAGTCAGAAAAGGGTAATAAATATTACAAAATGAAGGATAAACTTATGTGATCTTGTCAGAAGATGTATGTCATCATTAGGGCTGTCACGATACGCCGTGAGCGTACCGCGGTATATCGTGGTACGGCAACACTGTATCGCGGTACGTACCGCGATATTTTACAGAATATGTATCTGTGAAGAAAACAGCAGAATAACAAGTTTTACAAACTTTATGGAACTCAATAATCAGAAAACACTGGTATCATAGAATGACTAGAAACTGTAGCAGAAACTGTAATTAACTTGATAGAAGTAGTCATTGTTATTGTTATTGTTATTCGCGTCTTTTTCTAAAATGTCCGCCATGTTGTTTACAATAGCTGTGACTACAATCTGTGTAAATCGAACGCTTCAAGGGCATGTTTAAAATGCGGAGTCAGCAGGCCCAGTATTGAAAATCCTTAGCGTTCTGACTCTTCCTCGACTTATTCATAATCTTTAGATAACATGATTAGGAAGTGCCATGCTTTGAACGATCGATATACTAAAGAAAGAAAATAAGAAATAGAGTAAACATCTTTTGGATAATTATGAACTGATTTGCAAAGGAAATCTGTCCCAAATGCCAAAAAAGGTACGGACCCATACATCGCCGTATTTTAAACGTGAAAATTAAACATCTACCAGTGGAAGCGCTTGCTTGACCTGGATATTAACGGATTATTTATTTAGCCCTTTTGAATCACTTCTACAGTTTTCAAAACGATATCTATATCAAAATAATTATGTAATGTATTTATATCTGTGCTAATATAATACTATTTAAAAAACCGGTGCGGCAACGCCGTACCGCGGTGCGATTTTTTTCACGACATGCACCGCGATATACCGGTATACCGGTGAATCGTGACAGCCCTAGTCATCATATTCTACAAGTGTGCTAACTTTCAAGTTGAAAGCTTTGATAGTGTTTGAGAAAATTCAGTTTAAGTTGAGAATGTGCCAATATGTCTATGTACATAGTCGAAACAAGGGCAGATAACTCCATAAATATAGGTCACATGGTTACAAGCCTTGTCAGTATGGACTCCCCTTGTGATAGTAACTATTTTAAGTTTCAAGTAGATACCTTTGATAGTCTTTGAGAAAATGGACCTTAACAGAAAACTTAACCAACGTGGACGCCGACAACCTGGCTATGACAATAGCTCTTGTTTTCTCCGAAAGGTGGAGCTAAAAAGGGAGATAATTAGAAAGTTATGTGTGATAGACTATTTTCATAGTCAATTTAATGACAATGATGGCATTGCGAAAGCAAAGTGCTTATGATAATGAATTATTGAACAATGGTATCGAGATCAACCTAAATGAAGATAGGGCATAGTTACCAATATCATTGTATTAAATGAACAAGTACTTAGTGCTGAGATCAATTTAATGAACACAATGTATCAGCAACCTGTAGAACATAGAATGTTATTGTTTTGAACATCAAAGCTTAATATAACTTGGCATAATGAACTATTAACTAATAATCTAGTTCTACAAAATGATTTTAAAATGTTAGAAACAAGAATAGAATCATGTAAGTCTTTGTGTCAAACAATGAAATACAATTATAAATCATCATGCGATACCAGATTTTTTAAAATAAAAAAACAACTGTATATATCACAAACTATACTTTAGTGTAGTTCATATACTGTAAACAAGAGGACCATGATGGTCCTGGAGTCGCTCACCTATTTCACACTGCACCTGGTAACAAAGGGTCATAACTCCTTCATAAATTGTTCAATCAAAATGAAAATTGAGTGGACACAAGAAGGGCCCCAAAAGCAGGGGTGGCGAAATCTAAAAAAAAAACTGTCCACAGACAACCATTTAGGAAATTTAACTTGTCCGTTGCTGGCAAGCAGCGTTATTTAGATATATCGTATATGCACTATTATGCCACTTTTAAATTTCAGCGTTATTTTGATATGTGCGCTATTAAAATAGTTTGTACATGTTTTTCTAAATTATGATGTTATCTGCATTTTCTGTAGAAAGTGGAAGATGAACCAAACCCTCTCCCGTTCATATAGGAAAATTAAAGTGTAATGTGTGTAATATATTAGAAGATTAATTTCAAATTTTCTTAGAGCACATAATGTTTTCAAACTTAAGATCATAAAATAAAATGTTGCTATACAAACTATGATGTTGACATATGTATGTGTTAAACGGTCGCGTTAAATTTACCGCACAAACTGTATTCGAATACTTGTTTTTTATATATAGTTTTTATACGCCCGTCTATGACGGGACGTATTATGGTATACCCCGCGTCCGTCTGTCCGTCCGTCTGTCCGTCCGTCCGTCCGTCCGTCCGTCCGTCTGTTAATGTCGTACGCTACGTCAAATATCCTTTGACAGATTTTCTTCAAATTTTAACACAATCTTAATATTGATAAACCCTGATCCCCTTTCGTTTTTGACGGAATTCTGAATTGTCGTTCCAGAGTTATGGGACTTTGTTCGTCAAAATTTCGTGATTTCATTGAATGTCCTACTGTAGCTATATAAAAATGTTAAAGTTGTTATAACTTTGGTATGCTTGGACCTAGAGTCTTGAAACTTGACATGAAGGTTGGCCAGAACTAGTAAGTAACCACTGGACATTTCAAGGTCATTCATTTGAAGGTCAAGGTCACTGTGACCTTGAATGTAAAAATGTTAAAGTTGTTATAACTTTGGTATGCTTGGACCTAGAGTCTTGAAACTTGACATGAAGGTTGGCCAGAACTAGTAAGTAACCCCTGGACATTTCAAGGTCATTCATTTGAAGGTCAAGGTCACTGTGACCTTGAATGTAAAAATGTTAAAGTTCTTATTTCATGTTATAACTTTGGTATGCTTGTACCTAGAGTCTTCAAACTTGAAATAAAGATTGGCCAGTACAAGAAGATGACCACTGGTCATTTCAATGTCATTCATTTGAAGGTCAAGGTCACTGTGACCTTAAATGTTAAAATGTTAAAATTGTTATAACTTTGGTATGCTTGGACATAGAGTCTTCAAACTTGACATGAAGGTTTGCAAGCACACTTAGATGACCACTGGTCATTTCAAGGTCATTCATTCTAAGGTCAAGGTCACTGTGACCTTAAATGTTATTGTTGTTCATGTATCCTACCGTAGCTCAAATATCCCCCGATGGATTTTTTATACGCCCGTCTATGACGGGACGTATTATGGTATACCCCGCGTCCGTCTGTCCGTCCGTCTGTCCGTCCGTCCGTCCGTCCGTCCGTCTGTTAATGTCGTACGCTACGTCAAATATCCTTTGACAGATTTTCTTCAAATTTTAACACAATCTTAATATTGATAAACCCTGATCCCCTTTCGTTTTTGACGGAATTCTGAATTGTCGTTCCAGAGTTATGGGACTTTGTTCGTCAAAATTTCGTGATTTCATTGAATGTCCTACTGTAGCTCAAATATCCTTCGATGGATTTTTTTCAAATTTCAACACAATCTTAATATTGATAAACCCTGATCCCCTTTCGTTTTTGACGGAATTCTGAATTGTCGTTCCAGAGTTATGGGACTTTGTTCGTCAAAATTTCGTGATTTCCATGCTCATGTACTTATAAAATAAACCATGTATTCAAATACAAATAAACTGAAGTAAAAAAATGATTCAAAGGGTTATTTATTACCTTACTACTTCATTGGCGAACGACGGGCGTATCATGCGCTCATGGCGCAGCTTTTATTTATCAATTGCCAGCATTATCATTTTAATAAAGACGTTGTAACAGGATCGTGCCTGTTCCTAAATACTTCTAAGAAATGATAGTTGTTTAATAAGTATTGGATTGCATTGTATTACAGCTATTAAATAAGATTTAAATATTTAACTCAGATATACTATATATATATATATATATATATATATATATATATATGTATGTACAAATCATGCGTCTAGTTTAACTCACAGTTCTTTTAGTTGAGTCAAGCCTCTGAACGCTGCTCGAGAAATATTGCCCAATCCGTTATGCAGTGTTTTTTTTCAGTTTTGGGGGAAGGGAGTCAAGTCCCCTGAGAGGGGGAAAATTCGCGCTTAAAAGGGGAAAAGGGGGAAATTTCTATGCTTAGCTAGTAACAGTACAAAATCAAGTTTTAACACTATAATTCACCATACAGAGGGAGAAAAACATAATTCAAACTCTTTTATTTATTAACATGTTATGTTCATGTTCAAAGTTCAACATTTCTGGGCTTTTCAGCGAATTTATCAGTTATTCTGGTGACCTCCTCTTCTCCAAGTCTCTCCCTGTGCAGACAAAGTCTGATCAGAGACTTCAGTGTAGCTTCCCCAAGCCTGTTTCTCTGTGGCGTGCAAAGCAGGTTGAGCAAACTAACCAGTCTTTCAACACTCTCTTGACCGGACGTTTCTGGCGTTTCACTGCCGGCATTTGAAGAAGACTGACTTTTAAGTTGTACTTGTTTGAAAAGAATATAAATTTGTTTTTAAGTTAAAACAGATTTGTCAATTTTTTTACGATAGCTTTTGTTGTTGTGCAAAGACCTATAGATAACTGTATTCTATAGGTCTTTGTGTTGTGCAACATGTTGGAATACGTATGGTTTGCGATAGATGTCGTATAGCGAAAGTCGTGATAGTGAACTACGTACGGTTTGTGGTAAAGGCTAAAATAAAGTAAACATGCGGATGCAGTTCAGGAAAATTGTAGTAAATTCGTAACGAAAGACGTATTTAAATGAGGTATTGATTAAAATTGAATTACACTTCCGAGAAGGGAATTTTAAAAATATTTGGGGAAAAAATATATACTCTAAAGATGGGGGAATGGGGCCGAATAACGCCGAATATTTCATCCAAAAAAAACACTGGTTATGTCCCAGGTACCTGAAGTAAAACCGAACATCGCCATGTGACTTCACATTCAAACAATACAGGCAAATCATTTGAAATGTTTTCGGTGTTGATTTGAAGATTACGAAAACTTTTACGAAGTTTACTGATAGTACAAACAACACATAAAATACTGTAAGTGGTAATTATCTTCATTAACCTCAAAGAATACCTGAAATACTTGAAAACCAATTACTTGAACAACATTTCTATTTAAAAACTAAATGGACTTACAATATGAACAAAATCTAAAATGTTACTAAAATAATTATTTATCTATACAAGCAGAAACCTGAAGACCTGCTTCTGTTTGGTGATGGTCCGTGGCTGCCTGAAGACCTGCTTCTGTTTGGTGATGGCCGGTGGCTGCCTGAAGACCTGCTTCTGTTTGGTGATGGTCGGTGGCTGCCTGAAGACCTGCTTCTGTTTGGTGATGGTTGGTGGCTGCCTGAAGACCTGCTTCTGTTTGGTGATGGCTGGTGGCTGCTGGAAGACCTGCTTCTGTTTGGTGATGGCCGGTAGCTGCTGGAAGACCTGCATGTGTTTGGTGATGGTAGGTGGTTGCTGGAAGACCTGCTTCTGTTTGGTAATGGTCGGTGGCTGCCTGAAGACCTGCTTCTGTTTGGTGAGGTTGTTGGCTGCCTGAAGACCTGCTTCTGTTTGGTGATGGTAGGTGGTTGCTGGAAGACCTGCTTCTGTTTGGTGATGGTCGGTGGCTGCCTGAAGACCTGCATCTGTTTGGTGATGGTAGGTGGTTGCTGGAAGATCTGCTTCTGTTTGGTGATGGTTGGTGGCTGCCTAAAGACCTGCTTCTGTTTGGTGAGGTTGTTGGCTGCCTGAAGACCTGCTTCTGTTCGGTGATGGTAGGTGGTTGCTGGAAAACCTGCTTCTGTTTGGTGATGGTCGGTGGCTGCCTGAAGACCTGCTTCTGTTCGATGATGGCTGGTGGCTGCCTGAAGACCTGCTTTTGTTTGGCGATGGTTGGTGGCTGCCTGAAGACCTGCTTCTGTTTGGTGATGGTCGGTGGCTGCCTGAAGACCTTCTTCTGTTTTGTGATGGTCGGTGGCTGCCTGAAGATTTGCTTCTGTTTGGTGATGGTCGGTGGCTGCCTGAAGACCTGCTTATGTTTGGTGAAGGTTGGTGGCTGCCTGAAGATCTGCTTCTGTTTGGTGCTGGTCGGTGGCTGCCTGAAGATCTGCTTCTGTTTGGTGATGGCCGGTAGCTGCTGGAAGACCTGCTTCTGTTTGGTGCTGGTTGGTGGCTGCTGGAAGACCTGCTTCTGTTTGGTGATGGCCGGTAGCTGCTGGAAGACCTGCTTGTGTTTGGTGATGGTCGGTGGCTGCCTGAAGACCTGCTTCTGTTCGGTGATGGTCGGTGGCTGCCTGAAGACCTGCTTTTGTTTGGTGATGGTCAGTGGCTGCCTGAAGATCTGCTTCTGTTTGGTGATGGTAGTGACTGCCTGAAGATTTGCTTCTGTTTGGTGATGGTTGGTGGATGCCTGAAGATCTGCTTCTGTTTGGTGAGGTTGTTGGCTGCTTGATGATTGCTCAGGTGAGCTTTTGTGACCGGTCTTTGTCCGTCGTATGTCCGTCCGTCCAACCTTTTGCATTAACATTTTCTCGTAAACACTCTAGAGGCCACATTTCTTGTCCCATCTTCATGAAACTTGGTCAGAACCTTTGTCCCAATGAAATCTCGGCTGAGTTCGAAACTGGGTTGTGCCTGGTCAAAAACTAGGCCACTAGGTCAAAAAAAAGAAAAACCTTGTAAACACTGTAGAAGAAACAACTTTGCTGTGGCCTTCTTGTAGTTTTTACACAACTCAATTTCAGCCACTACTTGACTCTGCAACAATAAAAAATGTGAAATGAGACCAGTATGTTAGTAATGTCTGACTATTATACAAATAAGAAACACAACAGCAATGTTAAAAAGAGCATCGCTATAAAACAATGGTGTGTCAGACTTTAAAGCCAACATATCAGAAATAAAAACTTACATTGTTAAACTTAACAAAATGAAATCGTGTATGTGTAAAAACACATACAGAGTAATTGCATAATTTAATACTGGCAAAAAACAAAGGATAAACATTTTAGCAAATTAATAAGAAAACAAAGTTTATAAGTTTAAAATGTGGGAACACAAGCTTTACCAGCCTAATTGTTGCCATGATAAATGCAAAAAAAATAATAGAGGTAAATTCAAGACACATAAATCCATATATTCTTGCTACACAATGTCAATCTAATTTTGATCTGGTGGTTGCTCTTTTGCATTTGTGGCTCGTCTCTTGCGGCTTACCTCTCTGTCACTTGCAAGTCGAAACCACTCACGACAGTCTACTTCTACTTCCGTCGCCATTACTTTTTTGCATTTCATAACAGATTCTAAAATGAAAACAAGGAACATAAGTTCAACATTTATAGATATCATAAGTTTTATTTTATAACTCAAATCTTATTACAGTTTTATTCTTGTATAAAGCCACAATTATGCATAATAAAGTTAGTCATTTTACAATTTGAAATATTACTTTTTGTTCCAAATAAATATAAATTATTACTCAGAATTGCCTGAGCAAGCTTGATCTTTCCAAACACCTATTCCCTTTTTTGCCGCACCAGTTTAACAGCAGTGACACTTCGTGGGACATCACCTGTTTCAAGAAGCGCCTTGTCATATCTGTTTGTGTGATACCTCCAAGCATTGAAAGGTATGCAACCGGCACAAATTACCAATCCATTGAATTTGTCCTGCAGGGTAGCTTCGGTCGCCTCTACCTTTTCAATGCTAGTCACTGGCAAGCTCAACCCCTCTGACATCAAATTCACGTAAACAAAGACAAAGAATGAAAGATTGTCACTTTACCATGCAGTGATTTTATCAAAGTTTCCCGTTATTGATTTCTTCCTCAGTGACAAATACACTCTCAAGCATTCACCGACGATAATTAAACTTGTTAAGTGTGACTGTAATAATGTTTAAATCTGCCATTATTATCATCAAAATTCAACAATCACTTTTCACAGTTCGCTATACAATATAGGTAAAAAATGGCCTCTCATTATCAGCTGATCGAAAGCCGGGCAACTAAGATTTAGAGATAAGCTTATCGGAAGTGTTAAGAGGTGTATTGCAAATAACAAGTATTTTTATAGCAATTAAACCACCTTCTTCCAGATACAAATCGTAATGAATTTTTTCCATAACTTCAACATAACCATAAAGCTGTAAAACAAACACTGCATGCATATTTCAATAACACAATACCTTTGCGTTATGCAAAATAATCCTAATTAAAATCCAGACAGCAACACATACTCCTCAATTTTAACTCTTTTGTAATTAAGCTGCCTGGGTTCAGTTGGTTGGTTGATGGAGTAGTAGTTTCAGGGTTTGGCGTCTGTTTAGGGGAAGATATAGGATTGGTGGGGAATGGAGATAAGGAACTAACAAAGGAACTGCTGTTATTGTAGAAAGGGTAAGACTCTTGGAAGGGGTATTGATTATCAGGAAGTAAGTAATTCGGACTTTGGGAGTATGCATGCGGAGATGGCATAAAGAAAGGAATGGGGATACATCGGTTGCGGTGAATGGATACTGTTAAGGTAGTCTTTTTGAGGTGGAACAGAAACAGGGGATGCAGTGAATGGGGAGGTTTGGGAGGTTTGCTGTTTACCTGTATTATGCACTATGTTCCTGTCAGCATGCAAGTGAGTCTTACTGTTAGAATCTGATTGGTCACTGTGAGTGTCACCATGCATTGTAGAAATTTCAGCTTGCTTGTAACTTTCTACTTTATTGTTAGTACTTACTGTTGCTGTTTGGGAGCATGCTAATGTGTCCAGTGTAAAAGATGCACAGTTAGTCATAGTCCCTATCCTACTATTTTCTTTTCTTTCCTTTCTGACCTCTGTAATTAAGTCAAATACAGTATGCAGTGTACTATGCACATTTATGTATGTATATATATGTATATAATATACCGGTCTCGGTAGTTTTTTTAGACTATACTTAAGAGGTCAATATTAAAAACGGGGTCTGTATACAACCCCGTGTTCTAGGCACCTTTAATAACTATGAGGGGGTGTAGGGGAGGTAATGCAATCAAATGTCACAATAAGGTCTTATATCGAAAACCACAATCACGTCTGAAATTGAAATTTTGTATACCTCGCAATTAATGTTGCTCTGTATTTCCTTGCATGAGACGTTAAATTAATGACGTATTTATATATAATACTATATTAGGTACCCATATATACCTTAATTTGTGTTAATATCGGATAAAAACCGGTGGAGATACATGTATTTAAAGTGGGAACCCCATGACCTATTTCTAAATCAGAGACCCGGTAACTGGCGATATGTGTGAATATATATATATAACACTGTATTATGTGAATTGGGAATAAGACATCAATTTGGGAATAAATTGTGTTTTATCAAAAGTGCATAATATGCAGTTTTATATGTGGTATTTAACTACTTTGACAATTTATAATTAAAACAGATACTTGCATATACAATAGTATCATTTAAATTGATTTTACTTCAAAACTGTTTTTGTTATTAATTTAACAAAAAATCCTCATGAAATGAAACTGTGTCCATGCCGAGCATGGACACTGTTTAAAAATACACTTTAAATGATAAAAATACAATCACTGTTAATGAAATAGTCATGGAAAATGGCTTATTAAGCTTAAATTATAGATATTATATTACAAAAATAAATGTAGATCATGAAATGAATAGTTTTATTAGAGAAAATCACCAAAATGATGTCCATTCCCAGTTTGATGTCTTATTCCCAATTCACATAATACAGTGTTATATATATATATATATATATATATATATATATATATATATATATATATATATATATATATATATATATATATACATATAAAATAACATGTAATAAATGTTAGAAGAAACTGATGTATAACGCAACTTAATTTATGTGTAAAATATAAATCAGTAACTTTAAAAACATTACAGTCCTGATATAATTGATAATTTATTTATTTAGTAAAATTTAAAATTTTAAATGCTTCATTATCAATATCTAATTAATTATTCAAATCAATGCAGAGAAAATAAGTGAAACAGAGTCATCTACTCTTCTTTTATGAGCCGCCTTTTGTTAATGAAAATCTTGATAGTCAGAGACCCAAGTTTTCTCTGTTGTTATTATAATTATATTTTTCTGGTCCTTCGGGATCAATGATCCCAATACTTTTAGCGTTGAAAAAGCTGTTGCTAGTGGGTTTGGGTGATCATGATGTTGCTTCTTTTTGCTATCTCTCAATAGCGCCGTAGCCACGCTCAGGCACACCAAGGCAGTTGTCACCGCTAAAATTTGCAGAGCAATGTTGAGATTTCAAGGAAAAAAAGGAAAATGTATGTCAAAGAATAAAATCTATATAAGAAATTGAGGCAATTTAATTAATTTAAGGCACTATGATATTCCCAAACAAATATTATCATTGAGTACAATTGTTCATGTTGAGGCAGATAATTATTTCATTTTAATAACTTCAATTGATGCCAAATGGCTCAGCAAATTGATTAGGAAAATCCGTATATTAAACAAAGCGTCGCACTGTATACTTCTATGTTACAATCATTGTGGACATCGGAACGTACCGAGCAAGGATCGGGTGTTTTACTGCCAGGTCTGGGTCTATTTTGGACCTAGACACACTTCAGGTGGTTGGCGTTTTCGCCTTTATTGGCATTCTCCTCTTTATGGCTGGCGTCGATTTTAATCCGGGACCGTTTCAGGTGGTAAGAATCTTTGTTTACATTAGAATTTTCAAATTATGATATCCCGCGTATTAAACTTTTTTTTATATTAAGAAGTTCAAGTGACTTTTCTTTTTTAGTGTCAATGAAGTTGATGATAGAACTGTCAACTGACAGAAAATGTAGACTTAGTGCTAACACAAAATGTTACACAAGAAAATTGAAAAAATTGCCAAAAATTTTAATGATTTAAGTGAAATATTTGTACTCCTCACTTTAAGCAATATGCCCCTGTGACGCAATCCGTACGGCGTCAGACTCTGGATCAATTGCTCACTATTATATTGTCACTGCGTTGGTTCGAATCCCAGTAGGTCCGTGTTTAAGTAAATTCCATCAATGATCATTTTTATATGTGTTTATGATTGAAAACGCTTTTAATTTAATGCATTTAAATATTTCTTTAAAGAGCCCTATTGTGCTTTCAAGCTCTAAATGGAAAAACTAATCGTCCACATTTTTTTTCACGCTGAACTTGTATGAACTACAACAGCAAGTTTGCAGAAGCTGATTTGATATTAACTTAAGAAATATTATTTTTTATTGGTTCTTGTTCATGTGAGCAAAGTTCTAGCGTATTGCGAAGGCTTAAAACGTGGACACGTTCTACTATGAAAGAGGAACGGCTTAATGGCATCGCTTTAATGTTTGTGCATAAACACATTCCAGTTGATCTGAAACAAATTCTTCAAATGTGGGATTCGACTGGAGACAGGAGAGTTGAATAAGCATTCAATAAGATTGATATTTAAAAGTTGAAGAATAATAAAACATGTTCATGAAACATTATTCCCTAAAATATTTGATAGATCTGTTTCTTCATATTATAAGGTAGATGTATTTTATTTTAGTATTTCATTATTCGCTAAAATATTTGATAGATCTGTTTCTTCATATTATAAGGTAGATGTATTTTATTTTAGTATTTCAATACCGGTAATAAATATGTAAAACACATTCTTTTATCCATATACATACTATGGCTTGTATGAGAGAGCTGCTTTTCAATTTTTAGCTTACTTGATTGCTCAGGTGAGCTTTTGTGACCGGTCTTTGTCCGTCGTATGTCCGTCCGTCCGTCCGTAAACATTTGCTCGTAAACACTCTAGAGGCCACATTTCTTGTCCCATCTTCATGAAACTTGGTCAGAAGCTTTGTCCCAATGAAATCTTGGCCAAGTTCGAAACTGGGTTGTGCCTGGTCAAAAACTAGGGCACTAGGTAAAAAAAAAGAAAAACCTTGTAAACACTGTAGAAGTCACAAAGCTTTCATGCCCAATCTTCATGTTACTTTGTCAAAATGTTTGTCTTAATGATATCTTGGTTGAGTTCAAAAGTTGAAAATAGGTCAAAACATTGGTTCTATTGATGTCTCGGACGAGTTTGAAAATGGTCGAGGTCGGTGAAAAAACATGGCCGCCAGTAGGCGGGGCTTTTTTCTCCATATGTATATAGTGGCAGTTTTACCTATTTGGCTATAGAGTAACCTTGTAAACACTCTGGAGGTCACAATTTTTGCCCAATCATCATGAAAATTGGTCAAAACATTGGTTTTATTGATATCTCGGAAGAGTTTGAAAATGGTCGGGATCGGTAAAAAAAACATGGCTGCCAGTGGGCGGGGCATTTTTCTCTATATGTATATAGTGAAAACATGTGAACACAGTAGAAGTCACATTTTTGGCCCAATTTTCATGAAATTTACTCAGAACATTTGTTTCCTTGATACGAGAGTTGAGTTCAAAAATTGTTCCGGTCAGTTGAATAACATGGCTGCTGGGAGGGGGGCAGTTTTCTCATTATATCCCCTCCCCCCCTTTCGAAGAATAGGGGGTATATTGTTTTGCTCATGTTGGTCCGTCCGTCCACCAGCTGGTTTCCGGATGATAACTCAAGAGCGCTTATGCCAAGGATCATGAAACTTCATAGGTACATTGATCATGACTCGCAGATGACCCCTATCGATTTTCAGGTCACTAGGTCAAAGGTCAAGGTCTCAGTGACCCAATGCAGTAAAATGGTTTCCGGATGATAACTCAAGAACGCTTATGCCTAGGATCATGAAACTTCATAGATACATTGATGATGACTCGCAGATAATCCCAGGGTTTTTTTTTAGAAAAAGGGGAAGACGCTGGACGCTGGGTGACAGGGGAAAAAAGAGTGGGAAAGAGACATATTAGGGGAAAAAATAAAAACTGTTCATTTCAATGTCTATAACTCATTAAAAGAGGCTTGTCTCTGTCCTTTTTGTTCTTAAACACATTTAACACGTATTAAAGTCAAAGTTCTTAATAAAGTTGCAGGTGCAGATCTTGATAATGGGAAATGTTTTCAACTATATTTCTGTACTGGGGCCGGGGGACGATGTCAATTTTGTGATTTCAATTTCATGATGAATGGGTTGACGATCTTGATCTGCTACAGTATTGGAAGGGAAAGGAGCGGCAGCTGCCGATTGTCTACTTTCACTTTCACAATGTTCGATGTTGATTACCTCAGAATCCTGCTGGGTTATAACGGTTTTCGATGATTCTTTCTTAGAAAATGCCTCGATGCGTTCAGTATCTTCCGAGTCCGAATGTTTTATTTTGTTTGTGTAAGAACGCCAATTGTGAGACATTTTTTTCTGTTTTCACGTTTATATCTTGGCTTGCTTATAGCCCGGATGAAAATTCAACTGGTTTCCGGTAATTAATTGACGAAACACCCTTCTCGCGCAAGACCGGTATCCAGTAAAATAGTCACATGATTATTACGATTAGTTGTCCAGTTTACATGACGTAATTTAAGAGCTTTATTTAGAATAACTGGGATTCCCAGATTTTTTGTGTTCGTCTGGAGAGAGAGAGAGAGCGAGATCGTTGTACATGGTGCAAATTGGAATTCCCAAAGGAAAAATAAACATTTCTTTGAGAGAAAATATTATAATTTAGTGAAAAATGATATTTTTGGTGGGGAAATTGTATTTTGAGGGGAAAAATTCTGGTAGGGGAAGACGCCGAATATCGGCGTCACTTTCTTAGTAAAAAAAACCCCTGAATCCCTATTGATTTTCAGGTCACTAGGTCAAAGGTCAAGGTCACGATGACCTGAAATAGTAAAATGGTTTCCGGATGATAACTCAAGAACACTTAGGCCTAGGATCATGAATATTCAGAGGTACATTGATCAGGACTCGCAGATGACCCTTATTGATTTTCAGGTCACTAGTTTAAAGGTCAAGGTGATGATAACCCGAAATAGTAAAATTGTTTCCAGATGATAACTCAAGAACGCTTATGCCTTGGATCATGAAACTTCATAGGTACATTTATCATGACTCGCAGATGACCCCTATTGATTTTCAGGTCACTAGATCAAAGGTCAAGGTCATGATGACCCGAAATAGTAAAATGGTTTCCAGATGATAACTCAAGAACGCTAATGCCTAGGATCATGAAACTTCATAGATACATTGATCATGACTTGCAGATGACCCCTATTGATTTTCAGGTCACTAGGTCAAAGGTCAAGGTCACAGTGACCCAAAGCAGTAACATGGTTTCTGGATGATAACTCAAGAATCCTTATGCCTAGGATCATGAAACTTCATAGATACATTGATCATGGCTCGCAGATAACCACTATTGATTTTCAGGTCACTAGGTCAAAGGTCAAGGTCACGATGACCCGAAATAGTAAAATGGTTTCCGGATGATAACTCAAGAACGCTTAAGCCTAGGATCATGAAACTTCATAGGTACATTGATCATGACTCGCAGATGACCCATATTGATTTTCAGGTCACTAGGTCAAAGGTCAAGGTCACGGTGACTTGAAATAGTAAAATGGTTTCCAGATGATAACTCAATAACGCTTATGCCTAGGATCATGAAACTTCATAGGTACATTGATCATGACTCGAAGATGACCCCTATTGATTTTCAGGTCACTAGGTCAAAGGTCAAGGTCATGGTGACCTGAAATAGTAAAATGGTTTCTGGATGATGACTCAAGAACTGTTATGCCTAGGATCATGAAACTTCATAGGTTCAATGATCATGACTCGCAGATGACCCCTATTGATTTTCAGGTCACTAGGTCAAAGGTCACGGTGACCTGAAATAGTAAAATGGTTTCTGGATGAAAACTCAATAACGCTTATGCCTAGGATCATGAAACTTCATAGGTACAATGATCATGACTCGCAGATGACCCGTATTCATTTTAGGTGTAAAGGTCAAAGGTCAAGGTCACGGTGACCTGAAATAGTAAAATGGTTTCTGGATGATAACTCAAGAACGCTTATGCCTAGGTTCATGAAACTTCATAGGTATATTAATCATGACTCAGAGATGACTCCTATTGATTAACTTAGAAAAATGGTTTCAGGATGATAACTTAAGAATGCTTACGCCTAGGATCATGAAACTTCATAGGTACATTGATCATGACTTGCAGATGAAATAATGATGAAACTTGACCCAGATGTTTGTCTGGACAATATCTAGGTCAAGTTTGACATTTGGTAAAGTTTGAATGAAATGACTCCTCTCAGGTGAGCGAACTCGGGCCATCTTGGCCCTCTTGTTAATTTTTTCTATCTGACTTCAAATGAAGTATATGACTATTTTTCTGTAGTTAAATTTGTTACATCATTGTTACTTCAAACACCGTTTATGGTACCAGAATATAAAATTGACAATGAATTTGTAGCAGATTTTTTTTCTTAACTTTATTGATACTAAACGGTAATATGTAGCGTCCAAGATTCTGATTATTTAGGTATAAAATGTAGTTTAAATGGCCTTTAAAACGCACCAGAGACGTTCTAGGTATAAAAAAAATTACGCCAGGGGGGGGGGGGGGGCATGCCCCCGGACCCCCCTAGAAGGACCTAACATACTACCTCGGCTTAAAACTTGGGTCTGGCTACGGCAATGCTCAATCATGAACCGAATCGATAAAGCTTAGTCTGCATTTTTACTTAATTTTTGGCTTGGTTGCTCTAGTGGGATTCACATTTTCAATAACTTATTTAACTTATCTGCAATTGAACAAATGAAAACATTCAAGATTATTGGTGCAACTTTGCCATTAAGGCCAGAGTTTTTTAATAAAATGATTTCGGATTTTTTTCCAAAAAGTGTCCAGTAGGAGGACGGAAAAAAAATAAAAAAAATATGGTGACCAAAAATGCACTATGCTAAAAATGTTATGGTATGAAGTTCTTTGTATATTTCATGGCCAAAATAATAAATGTCAATGAAATTTATTATTATTCTAAACATTCTCATACAAATATTTAGCAATAAACACATTTATTAATTAACAGACCTGCATTTCATACGAATATAATTATAGTTGCATAATTTTCTTTTATCCGAAACAGTTTCTGTTACAAAACAAAATGCACAAACACGCAAATATGTCTTTTGCAAGCAATTCCTTTTAAGACAAAATGAACATCTGAATTTAAAAAAACTGGCAAAGTCAATCTTCAAATTAAAAAATCTTAATCTGTCATCCAATCCCCCATGTCACTGCCTAGGCACTTTAATATTCCTCTATTAAAACAACATCTTTTATATGTAATTCAAAAATGAAACACGCCAAGTGTTGCTTGAGTATTAAAAGAAAATACCAAAATCTATTAGTTACAAAATTAACAAGATTAAGCTTGTGATGGTTATTTAAAATTGTAAAACACAAAGCTGTACAAGTTTCCTACTACAATCTTATAGCAAAGAGGAATTATGTAGAGATAGAATAACACACCCTTTGCATGCTTGGAAATTTGTGGTCTGCTAAAATGGCGTCTGCTGAATTGCTACAATTTAATAGCATTTTCTTCGATTTTTTTTCAAAGAATACTATCTGAATAGCAAACAGTTTGGATCCTGATGAGACGCCACGTTCTGTGGCGTCTCATCTGGATCCAAACTGTTTGCAAAGGCCTTCAAAATTCGGTTCTCACACTGAAAGGGTTAATATAAAAAATAAATAAAATATTATTTTTGGTCAGCCAGCTAATTGCAATGACAGGTTTGCCAAATAATTAATATATTGCAAATATTAAATTGTAAAATTTCTTAAATATTTTACATATGGTTTACCTGGCAGATGGAAGGTAGCAGTAATTCCTCATCGCCATTAGGACATCAAATGCATTTTCTTTTATAATACTACGATCCTGTGGGGTTTGGTACTTTAAAATAGCATGTATGCATTTTAAGTCGCTCTCGACCAAAACATTCACTGGCATAGTTGGGTCACACTTAACCTTATCTGTCTCATCATTGACTTAGACGCTTCAAGTGAAGCGATTTCGTCGTGTTCGTTAACAACATGTTTGCGCACAACATCGCCAATTGTTTGGTCACTAGTGGCTTTGATAAATTGTTTTGTTGTTTTAGCATCCTGGTAAATAATAGGTCCAAACCAGTATAAAGTCATCGTGGTCTCGCCACCATTTTGCATATTTTCGGAGTAAAAATGATCGATGTTACAAAAGCGCTTATGATACATTTAAATGCGATATCGGTAAACGCTTTAAATAAATTACCTTTCTAAAACCCGACACACTTTTTGGGTCTAAAACCCGGCTTTTGGGACCTGAAAAAAAAAATCCTAGATTGAAATTATATTAAAAAAATTTTTTTTTTTGGTTTCGTCAAAAATAAGAGTCGGCGGGTCCGAAAATCATTTTATTAAAAAAATCTGGCCTAAGTTTCAAGCCAATGACTGCACAGAGTGTATAAATATTAGGATTTCTTGTTAATTATCAGGCGCCTTTGGTGAACTAGTGTGGAAGAAATTAAAATATTATTCTTGGATGTTTGACAAAAGAAAAATTCATTAAATCATATGTTTTGTGTTTTGTGGCTCAAATGAATTATAAAAACATGAACATTTCATTCCATTGAATATAGTATATTTTTTATATACAACATGCTACAACATAATTGTACTTGCTTATGTATATGGTTTTATTTAGTTTGATACAAAATAAGACATTTTAACGCACATCACAGAAAATATTATTGTCAACACAGTTACTTGTTTTGTTCATTTTTAGTTCTTTTTCCTTTAGTTCTGTTGGCATGACGCGGCGGGGTACCATCACCTCCAAAAAATCTGGTATGAATATGTTGTTGTGAAAGGCAATAAGCTTAGGCAGCACCTCCTCACAAAACTCAATGTCCCTTTGAATTGTTTCTACAATAATGCATTTTGGTGACCAAATGACAAACTCACATGTATCTGTCTCACACATTGCCAATTGCATTTGTGCCTGATAGAAATATGCATGTGTCTTTTTCACTTGCATTTTCCTATTTGTCAAAGTGTTGCACAGGGCATATCTTTGTTTAGGTTTTAATTTGTCTTATTCACATGGGTGAATTCATGCTAGTATGAAGGAACATTTGATTTCTATGACGCTGGTGCGTTTCCATCAGGTGTCAATATGCCACCAGGGCTACATCCAAGCTCTGGAAATTTCCACTGTTTGATTTTCATTTAAATTTTCACTATGCTGTTGGAATGCTTTACTCTCGTTTGTTCTTCCATATCCTAATGCCTTCAGGTCGGGAAGTGCCCTGCCCCAGAGTAAACGCCTTAAAAGGTTTTCACATTTGAAATATTCTTTGCAGCAGATGCTGTAATACGCAAAAATCTACTTCGTTGCCATTCATCTGATTGTGTCTGTGTATTTTCAATTGATAAGCTTCATTTCCACTGACGGTTGAATTGAATAATTTCAATGCATATTGATATCTTAATGTCAAGTCTTTTTAATCAATCTCATAGTCTTCATATTTGACATCTGAAGAATATGTGATGAAGGAAGTGATGTTATGAAGTTATTAATGACTTAGCTGTCATCTTGTTGGTTAGGCCTTGGATCAAATTGGATAATTCTGTCTAGTTTCATTTTTGTACTGTAGGTAGCTGTGTGACAGGGTTTAGGGTCACGCTTGTTCATCCTCCCCTTATTATCCAACTGCTTAGTTTGGATGTTGGAGCAATGTGGTGACCATATTCTAAAAATAATGTAATCATCCACGGCAAACAATACAGCCGCAATATGGTTGCATCTTCCCATTACAGAAGCTTTGCAAGCACACGATGCATCCAGCACTTTACCAGAAATCCCATGTAGGGTGATGGATATATTATAGTTAACCTGTACTGAATATGAAGCTTGCACTGTGCATTTTATTAACTGAAAATTATCTCTACACATATGTTTCATATTTTTTACTAACCGTTACAATAGTATTGTCTTTCTTTCACTAACGGCTTCAAAGTGATAGTATCTTTCAAATTGGAAGAGTTGTCATCACTATCACTGTTGTCACAGTCAACTTTTGCTGTTACTATAATGTGATCGTATATAGAACCATAGCAATATGCCTCTGGACTCTGAAAGACTTGTTGACAAAAACAGTTTCCCACTCTTACTGGCAAAACAGGAACTGTTGTTTTGTTGTTGCCTTGATAATTGGACAAAACTTCACCAACCTTTTTTAGCTCACCTGATTGCTCCGGTGAGCTTTTGTGACCGGTCTTTGTCCGTCGTATGTCCGTCCGTCCATCTGTTAACATTTGCTTATAAACACTCTAGAGGCCACATTTCTTGTCCCATCTTCATGAAACTTGGTCAGAAGCTTTGTCCCAATGAAATCTCGGCCGAGTACAAAACTGTTTTGTGCCGGGTCAAAAACTAGGTCACTAGGTCAAAAAAAAGAAAAACCTTGTAAACACTGTAGAAGGTTTATTTCATGCCGAATCTTCATGTTACTTTGTCAAAATGTTTGTCTTAATGATATCTTGGTTGAGTTCAAAAGTGGTTCCGATCCGTTGAAAAACATGGTAGCCAGTGGGCGGGGCAGTTTTTCTTATATGGCTATTGAGAAACCTTGTCAACACTCTAGAAGTCACAATTTTGGCCCAATCATCATGAAAGTTAATCAAAACATTGGTTCAATTGATATGTCGGACGCGTTTGAAAATGGTCCAGATTGGTGAAAAAACATGGCCTCCAATGGGCAGGGCATTTTTGTCTATATGTATATAGGGAAAACATGTGAACACTCTAGAAGTCACATTTTTTGCCCAATTTTCATGAAATTTGGTCAGAACATTTGTTTCCTTGATACGAGAGTTGAGTTGGAAAATGGTTCCGGTCAGTTGAATAACGTGGCTGCGGGGGGGGGGGGGGGGGGGGGAGTTTTCTTATATTTATATAGTAAAAAAAGCTTTAAACACTCTAGAAGTCACATTTTTGCCCAATCATCATGAAACTTGGTGAAAAGATTTGTTTTATATATATCTCAGATGAGTTTGCAAATGGTCCCGATGGGTCAATAAACATGGCTGCCAGGAGGGTGGGGCAGTTTTCCTTAAGTGACTATATAGAGAGAAACCTTGTGATCGAACACTATAGAAGGCACATTTTTTGCCTAATCATCGTGAAACTTGGCTAATACATTGGTTTTATTGATTTCTTGGACAAGTTGGAAAATGGCTCTAATCGGTGAAACACACGTTTTAGCTCACCTGATTGCTCAGGTGAGGTTTTAGGATTGGTCTTTGTCGGCTGTCCGTCCATCCAGTCATTTGGTTTGTAAACACTCTAGCATTCACATTTCTCAAGCACTATTTATCAAAGTTGCTGAAAGATCTCAGTCAAGTTTGATGATGAGCAAAATCACATAATCAATGCCATAATTATTGCCCTTAGATTGTCAAAATTTTTATTATATTTTACAAAATCCTTGTAAGCAAAGTTTGATGTTTGGTAAGGGGGGTCAACTCAAAATATAGGTCATCATTTGAAATCTTACAAAAACAAAAACACTTCCTACGCTATAATTTTGGTTCAATAATGATGAAACTTGACCAGGATGTTTGTCTGGGCAATATCTAGGTAAAGTTTGACATAAGGTAAAGATTGAATGAACAGACTTCTCTCAGGTGAGCGAACTAGGGCCATCTTGGCCCTCTTGTTTTGAAACTGCCCAGTCATTTTGGCTGAAATGTTTCTACTCTGTTTCACCTATTTTAAAAACATTTGAATATCTTTTACTTAAAATCTTCTTGTGTTATGAGTATTATCTGTTGCCGTCCATGTGATTTTGCTTGGCACTGATTGTATGAGAAGAAACAGCATTTCAAACAATGATACTGTTGACTGGAGGATATGTGCATTGACAGCCAGTAATGTGCTTGCAGTGTTGCGCAATCTTTGCCACTATGTGTTCTGACCACCTTGAAGCTTAGAGGTTTAATGATGCTTTGGTGTTCTAAGTAGTACATTTGGACTTTCCTTCACCATGATTGAAGACCCTCATTAGTGTGCTGTCGTTATTCATCCAGTCTACATGCTCTCCATTGGTTTCTCTCTGGAATCATAATAGGACAGTTGATCCTTACATATAGCGGATCTCCAAGTCCTTCACATAATTATCAAAGTCCTTTCATTTAAAATCTTTGCGTTTTTGTTCTCCGCAAGCCATAATACTATGTTTTTTCATAATGTATAAAACAAATTATTTTTTTGATGGTTTAATACATCTTTTATGTTCACCATCTTTTTTAAACCAGACTTATGAGCCTACAAGTAGTGATTATTTCCCTGTACGCACGCTTCACTTTCTCAATCACAATGTTTGTTATAAAGAATGCTCATTAGCTCATTTTCTCCCATATTGAAGCAAATACTCCACTCTATATGCCTGTATTCACTGCCTTTAAATCCTACTGGGGTTTGTATTCACTCCCTTTATATCCTACCGGAGTAACAAAAAAAGGCTCTTTTTGGACAACATTTGGTTGAAGTCAATGGCAGTGTTGATTAGCCCATCTATGCAGTATGCTGGTCAACAGCGTATCATTCTTCCTGTAGGTTTCTGTCCGAGCCTGTATGATTTTTGGCCCATAGCCAAGAGAGTTCTTCACAGTACATTTCTCTACAGATGCAATTTCTGAAATATGCATTAAGTATTTATGCCCCCCTTCGAAGAAGAGGGGGTATATTGTTTTGCACATGTCGGTCGGTCCGTCCACCAGATGGTTTCTGGATGTTAACTCAAGAACGCTTATGCCTAAGATCATGAAACTTCATAGGTACATTGATCATGACTGGCAGATGACACCTAATGATTTTCAGGTCACTAGGTCAAAGGTCAAGGTCACAGTGACTTGAAACAGTAAAATGGTTTCCAGATGATAACTCAAGAATGCTTTTGCCTAGGATCATGAAACTAAATGTACATAGATCATGATTGGCAAATGACCCCTATTGATTTTCAGGTCACTAGGTCAAAGGTCATGGTCACCGTGACTCAAAATAGTAAAATGGTTTCCGGATGATAACTCAAGAATGCTTACGCCTAGGATCATGAAACTTCATAGGTACATTGATCATGACTTGAAGATGACCCCTATTGATTTTCAGGTCACTAGGTCTAAGGTCAAGGCCACAGTGACTCGAAATAGTAAAATTGTTTCCGGATGATAACATAACAATGCTTACGCCTAGGATCATGAACTTCGTAGGTACATTGATCATGACTGGCAGATGACCCCTATTGATTTTCAGGTCACTAGGTCAAAGGTCATGGTCACAGTGACTCGAAATAGTAAAATGGTTTCTTGATGATAATTCAAGAATGCTTACGCCTAGGATTATGAAACTTCATAGGAATATTGATCATGACTCGCAGATGACCCCTATTAATTTTCAGGTCACTAGGTCAAAGGTCAAGGTCACAGTGACTCGAAACAGTTAAATAGTTTCCTGATGATAACTCAAGAATAATAAGGCCTAGGATCATGAAACTTCATAGGTACATTGATCATGACTTGCAGATGACCCCTTTTGATTTTCAGGTCACTAGGTCAAAGGTCAAGGTCACAGTGACAAAAAATGTATTCACACAATGGCTGCCACTACAACTGACAGCCCATATTTATAACATTATTTTCAGATAAGATAGCCCAATATTGCAGCTGCCCACTTTGTTTGAGTATCCTGTAGTATTCTGTTCATCAATCCTTCCTTATTAAAATGGCAATACAAATATGGGATATTGCACAGTATAACATGTGAGAAAGAAAAAGAATTAGACTTAAATCTAACTATAAAATTTATGACCCTTAGGTCAGTACTTTTTAATTAAAAATCAGATTTTTTTGTAAAAGTGTCGGGTAGGAGGAGGGAAAAAAGGAAAAAAAAGATGGGTGACCAAATATGCACTCTTTTTAAAAATGGTATGGTATGAAGTTCTTTGTACTAGCAACCACAGTAATTTTTTTTCAAGCATGTTGATTTGCTAAATGGTCATAATCAGACTGTAGGTCTTGACTTGCAGTTTCCAAATTAGTTCAAATTTTAAAAAATATTTTAACTGGTTCATCCATGACCAGTTAAGTCACCAGGTAATTATCCTCTGCCGTAGGTTCATCCATCTGTTTGCGAGTCAGGAATGTTCTATGATGTCTAGCTTTCTGTCAGGTGTCATCTGACCATGAGCCGCAAACAGCACATTTATTGCCTAGCGTCCAATGGGTACATGCAAGGCAAGTCTTGTGGGTATCCCACTTTGCCTTATTTCTGTAACAAAAGAAAAGAATGCTACAAAAAGATGAAACAATGGTTATAAAAGAGATTGTTGAAATAAAAAGTAAAATCAATATATGTACACAATGTAAATGTTACAAATCTTCTCAATTAACTATTACAGAAGAATCACGAAATGCATATGCTCATGTACATGAGCACGCTACAAAAACCCAGCAAATGCAGAAAACAAACAATTAATGCAATAAAATACACATGAAATAATCCGAATGTATATAGAAAGATAAATAATCCTATTTATCCAACTAAAAACCCGCTAAACCAAGCAGAAAAGACAGGAAACACTTGCGCCAAATTGAAAAAGTTGGAGCAAAATTCAAGACACTGTAGCCAAAAATAAAAATCTTAGTTTCCATAGTCGTTTTTGTTTATTATTTAGTACACTCGGTGTAGGTAAAACATGAATATGAGATATTGTAATTACATGTTCATTTTTTTACCTTGTAAATGCATAGTAAAATAAAACGAAACAACAAAGATAAGTATAAATTATTATTTTTCTTACTTAATATGACTAACTTTTCAGCGCATATGTACATCTTGACTTTTAAAGGACATTTTTATCTATAATAATTCAATTTCTGAGATTCTATTTTACAGGATTAACAAAAGTTTATCACTGAAGAATTCTTCGGCTTTTCTGACCAGCCCAGTGTTTAAAGCTACGGGAAAAGTCAAAGTCTTTCATTGCTGGCCCATCTATGTTAATTCTCATTAGGTTTTCCAATGTTTGAATTTTCAGTCTGTTTTTATAAGGTTTTGGCAACTGAATCCTCTTACTTTCTACAGTTGACACAGGGCACAGTGGAAAACGTCACACAGCTTCAGCTGTTTTACTGAAGTAGCACTGAAAGTATTTTTGATCTTCTTAATTCCATCCTTATGTTTGTTAATCCTCACTCTGCAAAAAAACATTTTGGATTCAAGTGTTCTAGTGGAAGGGCAGCCAACTTAACAATTGTGAGGGAACATCCCGCACAGAGTCATCATCAATAAGTAGCTCTGTAATGTCACCTTGGACATAATCACTATATCACTACAACTGTCACTTGTACAGTGGGTTGTTCTACTTTCTGGAAAAATAAGGAAATATTTCATATGGTAATACAAAAATAGATGTATTATCAAATATTCTGAATATTTTATTTACCTCCTTTTCTTGCAATATGTCCGCAGAGTGTGAACGTTCATTGAGCACTGAATTTCCAATGTGCATTTGGTTTGGCATGTGCTTAAAAGGCAGATTTGTTTGTATCAAATTTGTTTTTATCAATTGTTTAGCTACGTTAATAATGTATGGTGTTTTATAATGGGTAAAAAAAACTTTTCTGCTGATAAGATAACCATAGTTATGATTAATTTATTCACTGAATTTTAGAGATATAGGACCGTTGTTAATTCAGATTTTGTTTAAAATACATAAAAAACTGATTATATCCAAGTGATTTGGGAAATTTCAATAACTTTTAAGTTACAAATAGAACTTATCATAAAAAGACTCAATTGGTGGGGTAATGATTTTACATCTGACAGATGTCGGCCTGTCGGCGGACCTATCTGCTGATATTCCAACCATTTTCCGATACCTATCCGAAATGGGCTTGCTCACTGAGAAGCTTGGTCTTTCTTTTTTATTGATCTCAATGATATGTTAAATTTTGATGAAATGAAGAAGTGTTACCTTTCAGATTGCGGTTATTGTAAAATACTCAGAATTTGAATTTGTTGGTGGTAAGCCTATAAAACACACGCTTGTTTAAAAGTTTGCGATGGTATTTATCTGTAAATAGCAAATAATTATGATGAATAATCATTTCATTAATACTGAAAATTTCAAGAAAATCGACCCAATAGTTATTACATAATGTTGAATTATAAGCATGGGGGCGTTGTAAGTTCCGTTCAATGTATATTTAAAGATATGATGTTTCAAGCGAGATACCTGGTCCAGTTTTCTGCACATGGTTCCTTTTGTAGAGGCAGACTCATTGTACATTTCCTTCAGCATGTACTATCTGAGATTCACATGATCTTCTGTCAAAGGTATTGTTTTGACCTTTTGTCTGTTGATTGTGTCTGACATTTTCTTGAAAAATGTGTTAACACGGTAGTTCTATTCTGCTTAAAATATCTAATGGAAATGTTCAGCCTGCTGTAAACTGTTATTATCATTGTTTCTTAGAGCAATACCTTTTTTTCATCTGAATTATATGTGCCAAGTTGTGTCCAAGAAGTCTACCCAGCGATGGTGAAGGTTTTCCATTTTCACAACACAATGATTTTGTGGTGCTTACGATCAAGTCAAAATTGCTGGGTGTGATAAGTTTGTTCAAGTTCACAATATGTAAACATTTTCTCTACATTCAATTACAAATCTTGCTAATGTTCGACAGGACTGGGACACTCTTTGCATTTCCCCTAACTTTTGATCCTGTTGCCGTCCAAGTGACTCCACTTTCAACGCAGCATACCTCTTGATAAGGGTATCATTGCGGACTTCCTCTGTTACATCATCATGTCTCATACAACTGAGCAATATTTCAACTTTATTTCTGATTCCTCCAACAGAGCACTGTTCAGCAGTCGTGTTGAGAGCCTCACAACATTTTCGTGATCGTCACTTCCACTTGCTGCTTCATTTGAGTTGTTCATGAAACGTGCTACAGAACAGTTTTGGTGGTGCAGCCACAATGTTGTTATTAGAATGAATTTCTTGCAGAAATCACATGGAAGGTAGTTTCCTATTTTAAAGTTCCTTTCTTTGTTTTCTCTTCTGCCAACAACTAGAAATCCATCTTTGTTTTTCAGCACCTCAATATTGTGTTTGAAATTTCCTTCATTCACTAAGACTTCCAATTTTACCATACGTTCTTTCAATCTTTTTGGCAAAATTGAAACATCCATCAATCTGAAGTCTGACTTGTGAACAGATAACAAATGACGTGAAATTTTACTTCTGATAGCTTTCCTGCAAAATGTACTGTAATTTATTTTATCATACACTTGCTTGCATCCACTCAGTATTTGTTGTTTCGAGAGCAATGCAAATCCGCTTGTGCTTGAAGCACTAGATTTCTTGAGAACAGTAACACAAGACTGATTGATACCATCAACATGATTTTCATCTGTCTGAGAGGTGATATTTGTCATAAATGTCAGGGATAACTACACTTTTACTTTCACTCCAGCTGTCTGGGATACAATCTGAATCATCAGAATAAACTGATCTTGTTTTTTTAGGAAGACCTTTTTCTGTAATGATTATCAGAAGTTGCTTGTTGTCTGTTACGGTAACTACATGTCACTGAAGCTGAATATCCTTCCTCTGTTGTGTCACTATCCTTGCTATCAACAGGCACATATTCCGGATCTTCAATACTATCATTAAAATTAGTTTCATCATGAAAATAACCAAAATCAGCCTTATCAGAGGTGGATTCACAAGTGTAACTTTCATTTTCAATGTCATCACACTCATTTTTATCACAATTCCCAGCTGTGTCAACATTCTCATCTACATGTACAAGAATTTCACCCCCCTCATCAATATCACAATGTCCAGCCATGTCAACATTCTCAGCTACATGCATTTCACTATCCTTATCAATATCACAATGTCCAGCCATGTCAACATTCTCAGCTACATGCATTTCACTACCCTCATCAATATCACAATGTTCAGCAGTGTCAATATTCTCAGCTACATGTTTTTCACCACCCTCATCAACATCACAATTTCCAGCCATGTCAACATTCTTGGCTACATGTATTTCACTTCCTCGTCAATATCACAATGTCCAACCGTGTCAACATTCTCAGCTACAAGTATTTCAATACCCTCATCAATATCACAATGTCCAGCAGTGTCAACATTCTCAGCTACAAGTATTTCACTACTCTCATCAATATCACAATGTCCAGCCGTGTCAATATTCTCAACTACATGTATTTCACCACCCTCATCAACATCACAATTTCCAGCCATGTCAACATTCTTAGCTACATGCATTTCACCACCCTCATCAACATCACAATTTCCAGCACTGTCAACATTCTTAGCTACAAGTAGTTCACTACTCTCATCAATATCACAATGTCCAGCCGTGACAATATTCTTAGCTACATGTATTTCATTACCCTCATCAATATCACAATTTCCAGCTGTGTCAACATTCTTAACTACAAGTATTTCACTACCCTCATCAAATTCACAATGTCTAGCCGTGTCAACATTCTTAGCTACATGTATTTTGTTACCCTCATCAATATCACAATTTGCAGCAGTGTCAACATTCTCAGCTACATGTATTTCACCACTCTCATCAATATCACAATGTCCAGCCATGTCAACATTCTCAGCTACATGTATTTCACCACCCTCATCAATATCACCATGTCCAGTCGTGTCAACATTCTCAGCTACAAGTATTTCACCACACTCTCATGTTTAGAATAATTCCGAGCGCTGTAAACATTCTCAATAACATTTTTAACATTGAACTCATCAATATAAAAATGTCTAGCTGTGTCAACATTCTTAGCTACATTTTTTTCACCACCCTCATCAATATCACAATGTCTAGCCATGTCAACATTCTCAGCTATATATAGTTTACTACCCTTATCAATATCACAATGTCCAGCAGTCTCAACATTCTCAACTACATGTATTTCACCAACCTTATTCATATCACAATTCTTAGCCGTGTCAACATTCTCAGCTACAGGTTTTGCAACAGGCTCATCAGTATCACAATTCCCAGCAGTGTCAACATTCTTAGCTGCATGAATTCCAACACCCTCATCAATATTACATTGATCAGCTTTGTCAACATTCTCAGCTACATGTATTTCAACACCCTCACCAATAGCACAATTCCCAGCCGTGTCAACATTCTCTGCTACGTGTATTTCAACACCCTCATTTATATCACAATGTCTAGCTGTGTCAACATTCTCAGCTACATGTATTTCACCACCCTCATCAATATCACAATTCCCAGCTGTGTCAACATACAATGACATTGAAAAAATATAAATACGAGAACTCACCATTCTTCAATACATGTTGAAAATGGTTACGTTTGCTTGAAAAATATGGCTTCCAAGGGATGGGGTATTTTTCTTTATATGGCTATAGTAAAATCTTGTTAACACTCTAGAGGCCACATTTATTGTCCGATCTTCATGAAACTTGATCAGCAGATTTGTGCCAATAATATCTTGGACAAGTTTAAAAATGATGTGGGTTGGTTGAAAAACATGGCCGCCAGGGGGCCGGGCATTTTTCCTTATATGGCTATTGTAAAACCTTGTTAACACTCTTAGAGGCCACATTTATTTTCCGATCTTCATGAAAATTGGTCAGAAAATTGGTCTCAAGGATATTGTGGATCAGTTCGAAAATGGTTACCTTTGCTTGAAAAAACATGGCTGCAAAGGGGCGGGGCATTAAAACTGTGTTAACACTCTAGAGGCCACATTTTTTGTCTGATCATCATGAAACTTGGTCAGAAGAGTTGTCCCAATGATATCTTGGACAGTACGAAAATCGTTCTGGTTGCTTGAAAAAACATGGTCACCAGGGGCAGGGCATTTTTCCTTATATGGCTATTTGTTGCTTTAGTAAAACTTTTAAGGCCAAATTTATTGTCCGATCTTCATGAAACTTGGTCAGAAAATTAATTCTTATTATATCTTGGATGAGTTGGAAATAGTCCCCTCATCCAAGCGTTTGTGACGGATGAGGGTCATTATTAGAAGTAAAGCCGGAGGCTGAGCATGTATCAATAGCATGTCTGTCAGACGCTGCGCATACGGCCCGCAATTATAAAGATCCGGAAAATACACCATGCACTACGCTCCGCACAGTACACATCGAAGAACCCGGATAATCATTGTTTAAAAGTTATTTGTTGTCAGTAAATGTCAACCTGGGAGGGTGAAAAAGAAGAATAACACTTCCATATGACCCTTATACAACAACAGGGGTGGGTTGATACATGCTCAGCCTCCGGCTTTACTTCTAATAATGACCCTCATCCGTCACAAACGCTTGGATGAGGGGACATTATTTTCCGTAAAGCCTTTGGCTTTACATGTATCAATAGCATCTTTAAAGACTGACAACAAATCTAGCAGGACACAGATATAAAACCAATTCTTAAGTTCCTTTCCTGTCTAGATTGTATTATTTCAACATGTTAACAAAATAATACACAATAGGTATACAATATGATAATAGGCATTCCATACCCCAACCATATATGACAGAATACAAAGGTAATAGAAAAACATTTGTGACTGTTCATACAAATACCTGAAACGTCAACAAATGAAAACAATACGGTTAAATAAACCTTCACTTTGTATATGTATACATGTATATTTTAACATATAACATATGAAAAAACACTAAGTTTAATGATACAATTAAACCTGCGAAAAAACTGCCTGAACAAATGGTACATCAGACCTTTCAACAATGTCTCTATAATAAAACTTGTAGAAATTGGAATCAGTATTCCACCCTGCCGTTTTAAGGATATTATTAATGGAACAATTTCCTTTAACTGCAGCAGAAACTGCTGCTGATCTGAATGAATGTGGCTTAAAAATAGCCACATCAATACCTGACATAACTAAAACATCCTTCAACCATCGTGCAATAGTACTTGTAGACACTTCTTTATAAGAAACATAAGACACAAACAACTGAGATGAAAGTCTAAGATGCTTAGTTCTTTTCATATAATGAATTAAGGTATGAAACACACATAAACTTTCTTCCTGAAAGTGCTGCAATTTTAAATAAAAACTTTGTTTTTTACCCACTGGCGTAGTTTTCAACAAATTTTTGAAATAAAACACCGCTTCACAAGTAGTATAATCAATTTTAACACAATCAATATTCAAGGACACAATAGTTTGTGCACGAGGGGCAGCAGCCAAAGCCACCAAACCAACTAACTTTAGCGTTAATGTTTTCAAAGATAACTGTTTCAAAGGCATAAGCGACTTTAATAGTTGCAAAACACAAGACACGTCCCATGTAAATTTGTACCTTGGAACCACAGGTTTCATAATAGCTACACCTCTCATAAACCTACTAATTAATGTTGGAGATTCACACCATTTATTGCCTAAAATATTTAAAGTCTGCAAAAGCATTGCTTTATGTGTGTTCAGCACTGAATAAGACTTATTGTTTTTTAACAGGTAAAATAAATAAGCTATTACCTGCGTCTCAGAGGTTTTAATGGGATTTTTACCTCGTTCTTGATTCCAAATACACCACTTACGCCATGACAAACTATACTGTTTTTCTGTTCCTGATTTCCATGAGTTAAGGATAACTGAGACTGCTCCTGAAGGAACTCCTTGCACAAGCAAATGTCGGCTGATAGCTGCACTGCGACCAAGTCCATACTTTTGGATAGTGGATGTGATGTTCCATCCTCTGGGTCGGTCAACAAATCCTTGTGACGAGGTAATCTAACAGGAATTGATATCAATAAATCAATAACATTTGGGAACCAAAATTGAGATCTCCATAATGGAATAATCAATATAGCTCGTTTAACATTATCTTGTACTAGTTTGTTCAGTACCTTACCAATTAAGGCAAATGGCGGAAACAAATATGGTTCAAAATCTGACCATGAAATTGAAAAAGCATCATTGAAATAAGCTTGAGGTTCAGGAACCCAAGAAACAAACTTATTACATTTACAATTAAGGCTTGATGCAAAGAGATCAATATCAGGTATAAAATACTCTGAACAAATTCTTTCAAAAATCTCTTGTTTCAACATCCATTCTGATGATTTATTAAAATATCGAGAATAAAAATCAGCAACATTATTCTCTGATCCTTTCACATAGGCAGCTGAAAGATAATTATTATTTTTTAAACACCACTGCCAAATTTCTGCTGCTAAACCATCCATTTTTTGAGAAGTCATTCCTCCCATATCATTAACATAGGTCACTGCAGATACATTATCAGAAAAAACTCTTATATGACAATCATTGGTTTTATCATATAATGACTGTAACCCAAGAAAAATCGCTTTAAGCTCCAAAAAATTAATATGATATTCGGAATCTTTTTTCGTCCATTCAGCATTAACAAATCTACCAGATTCGTTGTCAACACAACTCCAACCTAATAAAGATGCATCAGTTTGACAAATGAAACTGACTTTCTTAGGTCTAATCCTTTTACCATTTTTACAATTAACATTCCCAATCCACCAATGCAAGTCTTGAATAACTCTCCCATTTAACATTATTTCATTATCAAAACTGTTATTATTTCCAAGTCCTTCTAATTTTAAACGTTCAAGTTGTCTATAATGCAAAGGAGCCTCTAGAACTGCATAAAAAGCATTAACTAAAAGACCTATAAACGATGCCAGGTCTCTAACTATTACTCTTCTACTAGACAAAAGTCTTCGAGCTTTAAGAATAATTTTTTCTATTTTCTCCTCTGTAAGGAATATCATAAACTGAACGGAATCTATTATAAAACCAAAGAACACAATCCTTTGTGTTGGCACTAGAACTGACTTAGTGGGATTTACCACATAACCAAGAGACTGTAATGTGGAACAAATTGTTTCAGCATTCTGTAAACATATATGTCTGTCTAAACTCATATTAATAGAATCATCAATATAGTAAGCACATCTAATACTTTGGGACCTAAACCATGCATAAACTGGTTTTAACAACTTTGTAAATACTCTGGGTGCTGCACTATACCCAAACGGCAGGCAAACAAATGCATATAAAACTCCTTTCCATGTAAATTTCAAATATTTTTGATAATCTGGATGAATAGGAACCGAAAAATAAGCATCTTGTAAATCCACAGAACAAAAGTAATCATTTTCTTGAATTAATTCAAGCACTATCTTAAAATGCTCTTGTTTAAAATGTTCATAATGAACAAAATTATTTAACCTTTTGAGGTTTATAATTGGTCTAAATTTTCCATTAGGTTTTTTGACCACAAATATATTTGAAATAAACTGGTCTGGCTCCCACTCAGAACCGACAATAGCTCCTTTTTTCAATAAATCATCCACCTCTTGATCAATAATCTGAATTTCTGATTCATTAAAAGAGATTTCATTTGGAATAACTGTTTGAAAAGGCTTTGACTCAAATTCCAGGACATAGCCTTTTATATTATTCAAAATCCATTGATCACTGGTAAAAAATTCCCAGGACTTATAACAGTGTTTGAGTCTACCTACCGCTCCTAATTGCCCTCGTTTGGGGCTGATACAGTTGCTGAGGGTTTAAAACCTCTACCGCCTCTAGGTCCTCCTCTCATGGGTCCTCTAAATCCTCGAGGATTGAAGGCAGGTGCCTGTCCATATGGCATGTATCTTACATTGCCACGACCTCTATTGAAATTACGTGGAAACCTTCCACGGAATCCTCCCCTCGGAAAGAAATTGGGCTGAAAACCTTGCTGCGGTCTCATCTTTCCAAGATTAAGACTGGTCTCGCAATTCTTCACTTCCTTGGCAATGTCGTCCCCAAACAGTTGGGTTGTCACAGGCATGTTTATGCTACACAAATTTTTGTATTTCTGGTCTAGATTAGGTTTAAGAAGATATCGCCTACGGACACTCAAATTGAACTGGGCTTGACCCAATAATGTCAGAGAGTCAGAGATTAACTCTTTAGCCTCTTCATTGGTCATCAATGACTGCTTAAGCACTTGGACCAATTTCAGAATTGGGACAATGCCTGATGAAAGTAGTGATTGTATGTCTTGGAAAAGACGATCATAAGTACGTGTTCTTTTGTCTAAAATTTTCCATATCTCATTGTTAACAGTGGGAGGATTTAATTTCTCACAATTTTCAGGAACATGATACTTCTCTGAAACAGATTCAATGTCACACTGTGATGTACAAGCCACACTAATTAAGTCAGCCAAAGATTGTGTAATAGCTGGTCCTTTAACTTTTGTTTTAATCTTGGGCAATTTCCAGTCTGATCGATCTTCAACCTGATCAGAATCGTCAAAAAGACTATTTTTCAACTTAGATGTCATGTTATTGCTAGAGTCTTGGGCATATTTTCGTGCACCTATAGAATCATTTGCATCTGAATCTGTAAATTCATTTTCATTTTCAACCTCTATTCTCAAATTTGGGGCATTCTGGGGGTCAAAACCCTCAAAGTCATCATACACTTCCTCTACTGGCATATCAAAAATGCCCAGCTTTTTTCTCAGTACATCAATATCATTGGCAGACAAATTATCTAAATCAAATAAGCCTACACTTGTTGACTTAGGGGTTGTTTTCTTTGTGGCTTTTTGCTTTCCCTTTGTCTGTTTTGAGTCATTTTTAGAATTATTATTTACGTCAGTTCGTGTCGAACTTTTATGTACTCGCTTAACAACCGATTTAAGCTTTCGTTGTTGGCACTGTTTTGGTTCGGCGCTATCTGCCTCGAACCCCGAAAACTCACCTTCGCTTTCCGAAGATGAGAACAGAACATTTGCAGTGTACTCGAGAACTTCGTTCTCGGACTGGCTCATTTTAATTTTAACCAGAGTTACAATTAACAAATAAATAACAGCAAAGAACTGTAAAAACGGAAACTTTCTGTAATAATAAAATCAACAAATACCTGGACTACGTCCTAGGTGGAGCCAATATAATTTAAAAAATATCGGGCCATGTGAAACTCACCGATAAAATCGTGCTCTCGCTTCAAGCGCCGAAAAGACAATGATTATCCGGGTTCTTCGATGTGTACTGTGCGGAGCGTAGTGCATGGTGTATTTTCCGGATCTTTATAATTGCGGGCCGTATGCGCAGCGTCTGACAGACATGCTATTGATACATGTAAAGCCAAAGGCTTTACGGAAAATAATGGTTTGGGTTGGTTTAAAAACATGTACACCAGGGGCTGGGCATTTTTCCTTATATGGCTATAGTAAAACCTTGTTAACACTCTAGATACCACATTTAATGTCTGACCATCATGAAACTTTGCAAGAAGATTTGTCCCAATGATATCTTAGATGAGTTGAAAAATCGCTAAGGTTGGTTGAAAATCATGGGCACCAGTGGGCGTAGCATTTTTGCATATATGGCTATATGGTTAAAGTAAAACTTTGTTAACACTCTAGAGGCCATATTTATTGTCTGATCTTTATGAAACTTGGTCACAAGAATTGGCCCAATGATATCTTGGACGTGTTGAAAAATTGTTCCAGTTGGTTGAAAAACATGGCCACCAGGGAGTGGAACATTTTTCCTTATATGGCTATTGTAAATACTTGTTAACACTCTTTAAGTCACATTTTTTTGTCTAATCTTCATGAAACTTGGTCAGAATATTCGTTTTAATGATATTTTGGATGTGTACGAAAATGGATCCAGTCTGTTGAAAATTGGTGCTGCCAGGGTAATATGTCTGGGTGGCAGGAACGGCAATGCCGTCAACTGTCGAACAAACTGGGGGATGGCCTGGTTGTTTTGGTAGGCGGTGGCTAGGCCAAACTCCTGAACTTTCCGCCACACAGACTGCACCCAGTGGAAGACACATCCTTTGATGCTCGCTGAAGGAAATACTTCACAGATCGCTTTCTATGCAGCTAATAAATAATAAATTATCAATGATTTGTTTGTTTTTAAATTATTATGTTACTTAAATCCAAAAAAAACAGAACTGGCAATTTTTCATGAATAATTTATATATTTTAAAACATTACCTTTCATTTACAACTACTTACATTGGATGAAGACTTCGCTTGAAGAGGAAGCTTCGGGTCAGCTGGGTGCATGTGCGCAATGGAACATGGTCAGAAGTCACAGCCTTTTTGTAGGACTGTCGCGTGACAACGCAGCTTCTTACTTCTCACGTTACACTGCCAAACTGTGGAACTCTTGTTAGCATTCTGGAAATATGTGTATTATCTTACATGGCAATTAAGTATAATATATTTTATAAAATAATTCACTAATATTATATTGCTAATTGAAATACATATGCATTAATAAAGCATCCTCGTAAGTACCTTCACGCTGTATGAATATTATAAAATAATACACTAATATTATATTGGTAATTGAAATTCATATTAATTATTAAAGTTTCCTTGTAAGTACCTTCACACCGTATGAATATCCCATGCTAGACGCAAGCAATCGGCCGCCTCTTTTACTGCCGTTCTCTAGCATGGTGAAAGTTATAGGAACATCTATCACTGTGTCCGGTAATTCAGGCTCCGCTAGTGCTCTTAAAAAGAATATATATTTCAAGGCCACAGTGGTGTAGTGGATGTGGTGTCCGCATAGCAATGGGGAGTTTGTGGGTTCGATCCCTACTTGGGGAACATTCTCATTATCTCATTCATAGACACAAGTACTTGTTCTTCCCAGGAAACAGACTCGAGAGTGTTTCATTAAGCCGTAAGCTTTCAAAGCAATCAAGCAAAAAAAAATAGGTTTAAGCTAAGGTACTCTTATAATACTGTAAAGAAACACTTGTGATAAATTCAAAAGGTAATTTAAACTAATTAAAATCGTATTGAGGTTAATCTAAATACAATAAAAAAAAGCCAATCCGGAATTAATTTTAATAAACCCATTTCATCAAATATAATTTTTATAGATTTTCTAAATGTATACGAACTTCTCTGTCGATTCCATTGTCAAATCGAAGTTGCGTTGCGTGATATTGAATGTCCCATTCAACGGACCGAGATCACCAGCAATAGATGATACATCTGTATATTTCGAGTTGCCCACCGATTGTTGGTCAGTGCTGGTGATAGTTCCTTCATCCGCATTGGTGTCGATGATTTCTGGCCAGTTTCTTTCCTCACACTGTCGCACTGTCTGCATATGAAATTCAACACATCATCTCCTTCTTAGCCCGGAAGATAGGCCTCATTCGAGATTCCTAAAAGAAACACACTGCATGCAATTTGCATAAAATTGAAATTAAATAATACTTTACTAATTAACAACGCTAATAACTGTATCAAATTTCATGAACTGACACTGATATCGACACCTTTTGCTGACACCACTGCTTTAATTGCTTAAAATATAGTCCGTAATTGAATCAATTAACACAGACCGTTATTTCTTTAATCTCTTAATTAATCGACAAGGATCAATAAAGGCCAGTTGCTACTTTACACAGTGCAATGCACACGGGAATTATTGCAAGTTGATCAGATATATAAAATGAATATTGATGTTTTTATTGAGATTTAATGATGATAATATGAATTTTAAATTTATTTGCCAATGCAGAGATCGACAAGATTACAAGAAATTAGATAAGCTGACAGACGGTGACCTATATATTGTTGAATTAAAGAACCATAAACAACCCAAGAAGTTACACTCAAAATCTCATAATCTTCATGATTATAATACACATATTATTATTCAAAGATTTATAAATATATACAGCTTATATAGATCTATAAAATAATAAATGATGCACTTTATATTGTGTACATTATAATTCAGAATTTACATAATCACCAGTTCCAAATAGTTTATTATAAATGCTAATAGCTAGTAGTAATGATAAAATAATAATAATTGAATAGTTATATTATATTGTAGATGTATGTATTATATACTGTATGTATTATATACAATTGACAAAATAAATTAAACTAACTAGTTCCACAAATCTGATGCTGCCAGTGTTCACAAACGTCGCATGTAACCGCATGTTGACTAGGTCGTACCTCCAAATTGCACGAAATGCACACATCAACTTTTGGAATAATAGAACCAGATATTTGAGCTCCATTTTATTTACTGGCATAATTCACATTTTGGTCATTCCGAAAATATCAAACAAAAAAGTGTTACTGAAATATAAAAGACGGCGCTCTTTAATTTGAAAGCGTGATTAATCTTCACTAATTGCTTATCATATTAATTAATGAAAACTTAAGGTTCAAACTTGCTTACATGTGTGAAAAAATCAACTGTTTATACCCCAATATGCAAATTATAATATAGGGCGAACAGACCCGGGGCGAACGGACCCAGGTCGAATGTGTAACTAGGGCTAACAGACCCGATACTATTTTATGTTAGAATAATATCTTCATGTGTATTACTGTCAGGCAATCATAAATCCTTTCTTCAAATTTAAATGTTAGTCAAAATTAAATAATTTGCATGTATGACATTGCCATTTATACAACCCCAAACCTAAAATAACTCAGGTGGACATTAACATATTTTATCTTGAAAAATTCTTTTCTTTTTTTTTTTAATACAGCGAAAGAAAATGCCTACCTGCTGAGACAAAGTTTGTTCCTCGTTTGCGACTTGTATTCAAGATATTTTGTTAAGAAAAATAAAGATTTTTTTTCATATATGTTGCATATATGAAAGTGACTCTCAGATATCAAATATTCAGATATTTGTAAAATTTTGGATACTTTTTGAAAGAAAATAACTTATTTACATAATTTATATATGATTCTAAATTTTCTTTTCTTTCATAGTTATGCCCCCTTCGAAGAAGAGGGGGTATATTGTTTTGCTATGTCCGTCCGTCACTACGTCCACCAGATGGTTTCCGGATGATAACTCAAGAACGCTTAGGCCTAGGATCATGAAGCTTCATAGGTACATTGATCATAACTGGCAGATGACCCCTATTGATTTTCAGGTCACTTGGTCAAAGGTCAAGGTCACAGTGACTCAAAATAGCAAAAAGGTTTCCGGATGATAACTCAAGAATGCGTAGGCCTAGGATCATGAAATTTCATAGGTACATTGATCATGACTGGCAGATGACCCCGATTGATTTTCAGGTCACTAGGGCAAAGGTCAAGGTCACAGTGACTCGAAATAGTAAAATGGCATACGGATGATAACTCAAGAATGCTTACGCCTAGGATCATGAATTTTCATTCATGAATTTTCATAAGTACATTGATCATGACTCGCAAATGACCACTTTTGATTTTCAGGTTACTAGGTCAAAGGTCAAGGTCACAGTGACTCGAAACAGTAAAATAGTTTCCAGATGATAACTCAAGAATGCTTACGCATAGGATCATGAAACTTTATAGGTACATTGATCATGACTGACAGATGACCCCTATTGATTTTCAGGTCACTAGGTCAAAGGTCAAGGTCACAGTGATTCATTAATTGTGTTTTCCAAAACATTAACCTTGGTTAAAGTTTTGCAATATTTAAAATGGTTTCCGGATGATAACTCAAGAATGCTTACACCTAGGATCATGAAACTTCATAGGTACATTGATCATGACTGGCAGATGACCCCTACTGATTTTCAGGTCACTATGTCAAAGGTCAAGGTCACAGTGACTGGAAACAGTAAAATGGTTTCCTGATGATAACTCGAGAATAATAAGGCCTAGGATCACGAAACTTCATAGGTACATTGATCATGACTGGCAGATGGCCCCTATTAGTATTAATTTTCAGGTCACTAGGTCAAAGGTCAAGGTCAAGGTCACAGTGACAAAAACGTATTCACACAATGGCATATTATAGTTTAAAATTTACATCTTTTGTATAACTACCACAGATATTGAGCCTGTAATATATCTTTGTGGTCATTATATCATGTGACTCGGAGAAAATATACATTATATTATCAAAGTGGACAAATAGTCGATGAACTGTCTTGAAATACCTCTTGTCTAAATTATCTTCTGCTCTCCTTGCTGATTTTCTTAATTTTCATGCACCCGGATCGAATGATTGGGGGTATATTGCTTTTTGCCTGTCTGTCTGTTTTTGTGTGTGTTCCAAAACTTTAACTTTGGTCATTACTTTTGCAATATTAGAAACTTGATATTTAGTATGAATCTATATCTCATGGAGCTGCACATTATGAGTGGTGAAAGGTCAAGGTCATCCTTCAAGGTCAAAGGTCAAATATATCGCTTCAAGCAGTAGGGGACATTGTGTTTTACAAACTTAACTCTTATTTATTTTTACCGATAATGTCATATTTTCCATTGTAAATGGGCTTCAAGTCTTATGTAAAAATATCAATAAATTGCGCTTGTGGACAAACCTTCACAAGGTTTGCTTTAACTTCAGTAGAGTATGACAGGGCATGCAATGTCCAGCGTGATTGCACACTGTTTGGATCCTGTCCTCCTGACATTCAATTAAAAATGGAGTGTATTAAAGCCCACTTTACACTAGGTATCATTAATGTGCCCCTATTTGTGGCTGGACAGTGAGTGCCCAGTGAAGACTGGGGGCTGTTTTGTCCTGTGAGCCACTCAGTTATCATGACGATGAGGAAGCTTCAGAAACAATGACGGTTGGTTGTGGAGTTCCTATGTGCTATAAGCAATATCTAGAGAAGGAACAGCTGCCATATGGAATGGATTTGCATGATTTTTACTTAATTGCTTAATTGCACTTATTCATTATCTCAATTATACATGCAGTCTTACATATTGTTTACCCACACTTTTGCAAGGAATAAACAAAGTAATAAACATAAAATACCCATATTCATTTGATGCAGACAATAATGATGGACAATATGTTTACGGTGGTACTACTTCACAAAGCTTTTTGTACAAGAAAAACACTCCAACGAAACTGGAAACTTGGCATTGTCCTCAATACATTTCTTTTCTACAAGTTTATTGTTGAGAAATAAGAAATATGTTATGTTCATAAGCATAAACAGATCTCTAAATATTAATGTTTTTAATGGAAGATGGTTACAAATAATACAATTATATTTTTATCAACAAACCATATTTGCTTGTTGGCAGATCTATGAATGATACTAAAGGAATATTTTCAGTCACTATCTTAATTGGTTTTTCGTAAAAATAATCCCAGGGGTATTAAGGTTCATTGTGTGATTGTACCTGACATGTTCCCAACATGTTAATGTTGAGCTTTTATGATCACGTTTTGTCCACTGTTAGCCACTTTTTTAAAACTGCCCTGTCATTTTGGCTGGAATGTTGCTAATTTGTTTCACCTATTTTTAAAACATTTGAGTATCTCAAAATTTAAAATCTTCTTGTGTTATGAGTATTATCTGTTGCCGTCCATGTGATCCTGCTTGGGACTGATTGTATGAGAAGGAACAGTGATCAAACAATGATACTGTTGACTGGAGGATATGTGCGTTGACAGCCAGTGATATGATTGTAGTGTTGGGCATCCATTGCCACTATAACATCTCTGACCACCTTGAGGCATAAAGGTTTAATGTAGCTTTGGTAATCTAATTTGTAGGTTACGCATCCCCAATTAATTTCCTTCTTTGTTATATATAGAATTCGCAATCTTTGACCTCAAATTTCACCATGACAAAGCATATAGACAATATATCACTATACATGACTGGAAAGGTGGTTTCATAAGCTAACAAAAAAAAATCCATTAGAAAAAAAAAATGTGTTGAAACTCAAAATAATTACCTTAGAACATATGCACCGGTTTTGACAGGCACCGTCACTGCCATCTTTATGCAAACACCATGCCCTATTATTGAGGCTGGCAACCACCAACGTACAAAGAAATGCACCAATCAGGCGTTTTGCCCTGTGACTTACACAGTCATGTACCTTTAAAATGTTACCAAAACTTATCATTTGAAATGCATTTTTAAAATCGTATGCACCAAGACCTGCATCATATGTGCTTAGTAGCAAATTGGCTGCATGTAACCCATCAAATTCCAAAATTCCACTTCCTTTTAGGGGTGTGTAACCAGTATATTGGGCCTTCCTTTATCATTTCTGTGATTGAAGACAGTGGGCTGTTGTTACTCATCCAGTCTACAACCTCCCATTGGGTTTCTCTCTGGAATCATATAATAGGACAGTTGATCCTTACATAAAGCGGATCTCCAAGTCCCACATATCAAAGTCCTTTAATTGAACAATCTTTGCCGATTGTTCTCCGCAAGCCATAAGACTATGTTTTTCACAATGTATTATACAAATTGTATTTTATGGTGTTAATACATCCTTCTTCACGATCTTTTTATAGCTCACCTGAGCACAACGTGCTCATGGTGAGCTTTTGTGATCGCTTTTTGTCGGTCGTCAGTTGTGCGTTGTTCGGCGTCAACATTTGCCTTGTTAACTCTCTAGAGGCCACATTTATTTCCAATCTTCATGAAATTTGGTCAGAAGATTGGTTTCAATGATATCTTGGATGAGTTTTAAAATGGTTACGTTTGCTTGAAAAACATGGCTGCCAAGGGGCGGGGCATTTTTCCTTATATGGCTATAGTCTAATCTTGTTAACACTCTAGAGGCCACAGTTATTGTCTGATCTCCATAAAACTTTGTCAGAAGATTTATCCCAATAATATCTTGGACGAGTTCGAAAATGATGCTGGTTGGTTAAAAAACATGGCCGCCAGGGAGTGGGGCATTTTTCCTTATATGGCTATAGTAAAACCTTGTTAACACTCTAGAGGCCACATTTATTTTTCAATCTTTATGAAACTTGCTCAGAAGATTTGTCCCACTGATATCTTGGATGAGTTAAAAACTGGTAACCTTTGCTTGAAAAACATGGCTGCCAAGGGGCGGGGAATTTTTCCTTATATGGCTATAGTAAAATCTTGTTAACACTCTAGAGGCCACATTTATTGTCCAATCTTCATGAAACTTGGTCAGAAGATTCATCCCAATAATATCTTGGACGAGTTCGAAAATGATGCCGGTTGGTTGGGGCATTTTTCCTTTATATGGCTATAATAAAACCTTGTTAACACTCTAGAGGCCACATTTATTGTCAAATCTTGATGAAATATGATCAGAAGATTTGTCTTAATGATATCTTGGATGAGTTCGAAAATGGTTACGTTTGCTTGAAAAACATGGCCGCCAAGGGGCGGGGCATTTTTCCTTATATGGCTATATAAGGCTTTAGTAAAATCTTGTTTACACTCTAGAAGCCACATTTATAGTCTGATCTTCATGAAACTCGGTCAGAAGATTCATCCCAATAATATCTTGGACGAGTTCAAAAATGATGCTGGTTGGTTGAAAAACATGGCCACCACGGGGGCGGGGCTATTTTCCTTATATGGCTATATTAAAACCTTGTTAACACTATAGGTCACATTTATTTTTCGATCATCATGAAACTTAGTCAGAAGATTTGTCCCAATGATATCTTGGATGAGTTTGAAAATGGTTTTGGTTTCCTTAAAAAACATGGCCACCAGGGGCGGGGCATTTTTCCTTATATGGCTATATATGGCTATAGTAAAACATTTTAAACACTCTAGAGGCCACATTTATTGTCCAATCTTCATGAAATTTGGTCAGAATGATATCTTGGATTAGTTCGAAAATTATTATGTTTGCTTGAAAAAATGGCTTCCAAGGGGCGGGGAATTTTTCCTTATATGGCTATAGTAAAATCTTGTTTAAACACTCTAGAGGCCACATTTACTGTCCGATCTTCATGAAACTTGGTCAGAAGATTTTGTCCCAATAATATCTTGTTATCTCAGGTGAGCGACTTTGGGCCTTTCAGGCTCTTTTGTTTAAACTATACTGATGCCCCTTCAAGTAGTGGTTATTTTCCTGTACGCAGACTCCACTTTCTCAATCACAATGGTTGTAATAAAGAATGCTTATTAGCTCATTTTGTCCCGTATTCTCTTCTCAGAAGCAAATAGTCCACTCTATATGCCTGTATTCACTTTCTTTAAATCCCACTGGGGTTTGTATTCACTCCCTTTAAATCCTACTGGAGTTTGTATTCACTCCTTTAAAATCCTACCGGAGTAACAAAGGCTCTTTTGGACAACATTTGGTTGAAGTCAATTGCAGTGTTGATCAGCCCATCTATGTAGTATGCTGTGCAGTCAACAGCCTACCATTCTTCCTATAGGCTTCTTTCCGTGCCTGTCTGATGTTCAGCCCTTAGCCAAGAGCATCACAGTACATGTCTCTACTGATGCATTTTTATGTCCCCCACTATAGTAGTGGAGGACATATTGTTTTTGCCCTGTCTGTTGGTTGGTCTGTTGGTTGGTTAGTTTGCGCCAACTTTAACATTTTGCAATAACTTTTTTGCTATATTGAAGATAGTAACTTCATATTTGGCATGCATGTGTATCTCATGAAGCTGCACATTTTGAGTGGTGAAAGGTCAAGGTCATCCTTCAAGGTCAGAGGTCTAATATATGTGGCCAAAATCGCTCATTTTATGAAAACTTTTGCAATATTGAAGATAGCGACTTGATATTTGGCATGCATGTGTATCTCATTGAGCTGCACATTTTGAGTGGTGAAAGGTAAGGTCATCCTTTAAGGTCAGAGGTCAAATATATGTGGCCCAAATTGCTTATTTTATGAATACTTTTGCAATATTGAACATAGCAACTTGATATTTGGCATGCATGTGTATCTCATGGAGCTGCACATTTTGAGTGGTGAAAGGTCAAGGTCAAGGTCATCCTTCAAGGTCAAAATTGCTCATGTAATGTCACTTCTGCAATATTGAAGCTAGCAATTTTATATTTAAAATGCGTGTGTATCTCAAGTAGCTGCACATTTTGAGTGGTGAAGGGTCAAGGTCATCCTTCAAGGTCAAACGTCATATAGGGGGACATTGTGTTTCACAAACACATCTTGTTTTGAAATATGCATTAAGTATTTATAACATTATTTGCAAAAAGATCGCCTTATATTCCAGCTGCCCACTTTGTTTGGGTATCCTGTAGTCTTCTGTTCATCAATATTTCCTTTTTAAAATGGCAATAAAAATAAGGGATATTGCACAGTATAAAACGTGAGAAAGAAAACGAATTTGACTTAATTCTAACTATAAAATTTATCACCGTTAGGCCAGTATTTGTTATTAAAATGATTTTTTTGCCCTGTCTGTTGGTTTGTTTGTGTGTTTGTTTGTTTGGGCCATTTTTAGCTCTACTGGCCGAAGGCCTGAAGAGCTTATGTCATGGCGTGGTTTCCGTCGTCTGTGCGTGCGTTAGACTTTTTCTTGTTTACGCTATAAAGTCCACAGTTTTCATCTGATTCTTTTTCAAACTTGTTCAGTGTCTTTATATTAATGAGGACTCAAACCCTATTGAAAATGGGTTACATCAGAGTAAAAAGTCCAGAATTATCTCCCCTTGAATTTGAGAAAATTATGAAATAAGCTTGTTTACACAATAAAGTCCACAGTTTTCATCCAATCATTTACCAACTTGCACAGTGTCTTTATCTGAATGATGAGTGAAACCCTTTAGAAAATGAGCAATATCGGATTTATAAGTCCAGAATTATCTCCCCTTGAATTTGAGAAAAAAATGAAAATTCAGTTTTTTTATGTGATAAAGTCCATAATTTTCATCCAATTCTTGGCAAACTTGCACAGTGTCTTTGTATCAACAAGGACTCGAACCCTTTTTTTTAAAAGAGCAATATTGAAGCAATAAGTCCAGAATGACTTCCCCTTGAATATGAGAAAATTTTGAAATCCCGCTTGTTTACGCAATTAATTCCACAGTTTTCATCCAATTATTTCCAAATTTGCACAAAATCTTTATATCAATGAGGCCTTAAACCCTATTGAATATGAGCAGTATCGGAGAAATAAGTACACAATAATCTCCCCTTGAATTTGAGAATATTCTCCTTGTTTGCATGATTAAGTACACAGTTTCCATCTTATTCTTTCCAATCTTGCACAGTGTTTATAGCAGTAGAGCGATTGAGGCCCTCATGGGCCTCTTGTTTACATTTGCAATAACTTTTGCAATATTGAAGATAGCAACTTCAGGCTGTCAAGCGGTCATACTTTTTCCTACTTTTTCCTACTATTTCCTACTTTTTCATCAGGATCCTACTTTTTCCTATTTTTTTACCAAATCTTCCTACTATTCCTACTTTTTCATTTTCAATGGAGATTTTTTTTTTTTTAAGAGTTAATTTAGTAAACTTGCAGGATGAATGAATCTATGGCATGACTGTATCCCTGTTAATGTGCATTCATCTAGATGAGACCTGACAACCCATGCTGACTGTCTGCTAGCACCTCTTCAGGAGCATAAATATTTATTTCTTATGTAACTTTTAAAATTATTGACAAGTTTTTTTTTTAAGTAACAATAGTGCCTTGTTTACTTCCTTAGCATTTGTACACTGCAGACTTCACTACCTTACACAGGTCCCAGTGATGCAAGAGCTGAGGGAACCCATAGTTTATTCCAGTTTTATTTTGTTTCCATTGACAACAATTTGACCAAACCTTATGCATGTTTACATGATATTGCTGTTTGGAATGTAGAGATATAGAGATACATGTATTGTATGAGTGGTTATGTAATATGGAATTTATTACACAAGTTTTTGGAAAAAAGATAAAACTGATGATTTGCTGAGTTTTCATCATTTACAAATATAATGTAATAAATTCTGTATTACATGACAACGGATATGATGTTCTATTGATATCATAGGTACATCATGTTTAGTAATTAAAGATAAATGCACAGAGCCTAAATGCCCTGATACATTTTTATGCTCCCGGTAGGGTGGCATATTGCAGTTGTACTGTCAGTCCGTTTGTCTGTCTGTCTGTGTGTGTGTGTCCGTCCGAAAACTTTAATATGGGCCATAACTTTTGCAATATTGAAGATAGCAACTTGATATTTGGCATGCATGTGTATCTCATGAAGCTGCACATTTTGAGTGGTGAAAGGTGAAGGTCATCCTTCAAGGTCAAAAGTTAAAAAATACAATCCAAGGGAAGTAATAAGCTTTAAAAGGGAGATAATTTCTAAACCTGCCAAATGATATATTGAAATTTTATTTCAAAGCTGCGCAATAGTGGGCATTGTGTTTCGGACAAACACAATTCTTGTCTAATGATGCCATTGCTAGTGAGGTAACTTCAAGGTGTTAAAGCGAAGTATTAAAATTATTAAACGGCATTATTAAACTCCCGCAAAGTCATCAATAATGTAAAAGCCATTATTTGAAACTGGAATAAACAATGTAGTGCAACTGTTTCATTGCCCAATCAATGCTGTCATAAAAGATGTCAGGTGATAAGGTCCTATCTCCAGTTGCATATTCTGCTCTGCAATGACCAGTCATTTTAAATGTAACTTAAGTCATTATAACTGCACCCTATTGTCAATTTAAAGGTTTCACAATGTAGCTGTAGCAGAGCATTTACACTGCTTTATATACTAGTATTAATCTTGTACAACAAGTTGGTGTATCACTAAATAAATTTGGTCTTCTGCTTAAGGATATAACATGCACAATATAATTACCATTTTTATATCGATACACAGAAGACCTCTAACCACTTATTTGATGATACACCAAAATGAACAGCATCTAATTACATGTATACTTCTTTATCAGGGTAGCTTTGCTTGAAACTTAATTATCATAGATACACTATAAGTGCTAAAATTCCTAGTGGGAAAACAAAGTTTAACCCTTCATGGATGGAGAAGTTGGACAACAGTGGAAAAACACTGGGATCATGGTGCAAGAGAGATACCGGCAATGAGTTTGCAAGATATTGTACTGTCTGAATGAAGTCCATCTTGTAGTAATTCTGGTGCTAATCAACTTATAAGTCATGCAGATGGATAAAAACACAAGGAAAACATGAAATACATGCATGATAATTCACAAAAGCGTTTGTTTGGAAGTGCCCAAAAGCCAAGCAGCTCTCAGGGTTGTGGGGATAAATCTATCTGTATGCAAGTACATCCATCACACAAGGAACAGGTACAAAAGGCTGAAATCTTCTGGGCCCTTAAGGTAGCTTCAAGTGGGTATCCATACAGAACATGTGATGGCACTCCTGCTCTGTTTCAAGCTATGTTTCCTGGACCTGTGTCTAAAAAATAAGTATTATGTATTCCTACTTTTGAGGGAAAAGTTCCTACTTTTTCATACTTTTTTCCTACTTTTCTTGCAAAAGTAGTTCCTATTTTTTCCTACTTTTTGAAAAAAGGTCACTTGACAGCCTGCAACTTGATATTTGGCATGCATGTGTATCTCATGAAGCTGGCCATTTTGAGTGGTGAAAGGTCAAGGTCATCCTTCAAGGTCAAGGGTCAAATATATAGCTTCAAAGCGGCGCAAAAGGGGACATAGTGTTTCTGACAAACACATATCTTGTTTATTGTATATTTGTTACACAAGGAATCCATTTTAATGTCCCCCACCACTATAGTGGGGGACATATTGTTTTTGCCCTGTCTGTTGGTTTGTTTGTGTGTTTGTTTGTTTGTTTGCGCCAACTTTAACATTTGCAATAACTTTTGCAATATTGAAGATAGCAACTTGATATTTGGTATGCATGTGTATCTCATGGAGCTGCACATTTTGAGTGGTGAAAGGTCAAGGTCATCCTTCAAGGTCAAAGGTCAAATATATAGCTTCAAAGCGGCGCAAAAGGGGACATTGTGTTTCTGACAAACACATATCTTGTTTGCATTAAAAATACTTTAAATTATCTCAACAAACAACAAATTAACTATTGAGGTTTAAAACCCAGCCAGAAAAGAAGCATGTGCTTTAGATAAGTCCCCCTGCTTAAGATATGTCTTAAATGTACTCCAAATGTGCTTCAGATTAATATACCTGCTTTATCTGAAGTTCCAGGGACTTAAATTATGCTTCCTTATTATGCTTCAAATGAAGCCTCCGGGACTTCAAATGTGCTTCTGATAATAGACCTGTTTTTATCTGAAGTCCAAAGAACTTCAATGATTCTTCCAAGGCTGCTTTGAATGAAGCATTAGGGGCTTAAGTAGTACTTTCTTATACACACACATGCTTCGCTTGAAGCACACAGGACATCTTGGGAAATACTAGGAACTTTTTTGATGCCTCATAAACATTGCTTATTGAACACTCACATGTACTATGGCTATGCTTCAGTGATACTTTAGAAACTTAGAGATACCAACATGCATACAGGGGGCTCCATTTGTACTTTTAAGACTTGAAACTTTTTCATTAATATTTAAGTGGAACTCCAATGGTACCTCAAACACAGCTTACAATTAAAGAATGTGATTTGAAAGACAAAGACTTCTTTTGAACTAAGAGATTTTAATAAAAGATTGTGTTTGTCTTTTCTTGTCTTGTTCAAACAAATTAATAAAATTCAAATTAAGGTTAAATGAACCAATACCATTTTCAGAAGGTATTAGATAATACATAAACCAATCAAGACACTACCTCGCTTCCAAGGAAAAAATGTGTAAGTTCAACAAAAAAATTATAGTTTTGGCACATATTTTAATACAGCAATATTTAGATACATAATACTCTTCATGTGGACAGTTTGCTGTGAGTCACATGGTACAACAAACACATTGATACATATATAATAATCTATGGCAATGTGTGGGATAATAATTTTAATAACTGTTAACTAAGTTTTAAGGTAAGTCAAAATATATTCATAATAGCAAGTTATTTTCATGTCCCCTAGTCTCTACTAAGGGACATATTGTTTTTGCCATGTCTTTTTGTTGGTTTGTTTGCGTCAAACTTTAACATTGGCCATACCTTTTGCAATATTGAAGATAGCAACTTAATATTTGGCATGCATGTGTATCTCATTGAGCTGCACATTTTGAGTGGTAAAAGGTCAAGGTCATCATTCAAGGTCAAAGGTCAAATATATGGGGGGACATAGTGTTTCACAAACACATCTTGTTGTTTAATTATCTTTACAATGCCGTAAAATATTTAGAAATATTGATACATTGAGGAATGTATACTCATTGAAAAAAATGCACAAAACGTATACAGTTGCAGATTTTAAGCATCTACTCAATAGACTAGAGTCTCATTAGTGGAAAAAAACACACTTTTTTATGAAAATGATATTGTAGTAAATGTATGTTTTGTTTATTCTGTCACAAAAAAATCATTATTTAACTAAGGAAAGCCCCTTCTCTCTCGTAAAGACAGTGAATCCATCTATCATTCCAGCATTTTCTTAATCACTTAATAATCCACTGAATATTGGAATCTTTCCTATAAAACATGTTTCTGAATTTCTTAACCATGCGAAATAGCACATATCTACAATGTTCTTAATGTCAGTAATGTCAGTTTCATTTGACTCTTTTGCTATGAAAGAAAAACTAGGTAATAATTCACAGTCACATTCTACTTGCTTCAGTCGCTTTATAACAGCCCAAAACTTAGTGTCTACTTTTAAGTAGTACAATACTTTTCCAAAGTAAGAAACATTTTCAATTACATACTCATCTGTGAAACTATCTCTTTTTGTCACAGACAAATGCATTTTTTAATTAAACATAATTCCAGGAGAAAGTAGCCTATAGAATTTGTAAAAATTGTTTACCTGCACTAAAAGTCTTTCAATTTCCTGTCTAGTTTCTGGCAAAAGCTGGCAATTAATTTGCATTCCAACAGCTAAATAATCGGTATTGATGTATTCCTGATTTTAAGCTCGGCGTTTTCGGAGAAAACCTGAGGTATTGTTATAGCCAGCTCTTCGTCCGCCATCAGACGTCAGACATCCGCCGTCCGCTTCATGCTTAAACCTTGGCTCTAAAATCAAAGTGCTTCCACCTACAACTTTGAAACTTCATATGTAGATGCACCTTGATGAGTTCTACATGCCACACCCATTTTAGGGTCACTAGGTCAAGGGTCAAGGTAACTGTGACCTCTAAAAAATATATATAAATTCTGACAAGCTTTTATTTATTAAATACTGCACCCGTATCTGAGCATGGCACCCGTGTTGCGGTGCTCTTGTTAAACTTCTGATGTTTAGTCAAATACTGATTGTTGTGTATTACAAATGCATCATGGAGGCTGACATCTTTATTGTGACGTAGCTGTAGGTTACAACACACTAAATACATGAAATATGTTACATCCCTCTTTCTCTAACTTAACTGGCCTAAAAATATTTAAAATGAAAATAACTTATTGTTTTTGCCCTGTCTGTTGGTCTGTTGGTTTGGTCAAACTTTAACATTTGCCATAACTGCAATATTGAAGATAGAAACTTCATATTTGGCATGCATGTGTATCTCATGGAGCTGCACATTTTTAATGTTGGAAGGTCAAGGTTATCCTTCCAGGTGAAAGGTAAAAAAAAAAGTCAAAGCAGCGCAGAAGGGGACATAGTGTTTCTGACAAACACATTGCTTGTTTTAAAATATTTTTTTTACAGGTGAACTAAAAACTGTAAACTAACCTGACTAAGAAAATGGTAAGGACTATGTGTTCCTAGTGCCACACTGGGAATTGTTTTTTTTTCCTGTTTAAATGCTTTTATTCATTCCATAATATATATACATACATAATTTACAAAGTAATGCACATTCATATATTAATCTACCATATGTAATGTGTTTTCACCATATCTTTAAATTCATTACACAGTTTGAATTAATATCATCATTCAACCTTTTTTAACTTCATCGACTTGACTTAAATATTCTTAATGTACATCACAATAATAAGTGCGTCTTGAACGTGAAAGGGTTTTGATTAAACAATGGTTACAAGTTCAAACAAGATAAAAACCAAATATGTATCATTTTACAAAACAATCAATTTCAATTTATGATCAATATGCACACAACATAGTCCGATTTGATCAAGTAAAACACACTTTGCACATTTCAGACATAATGAAAGTTAAGGACAAAACCCAATTATGTATTATTTGCTAGTGTTATTAAATGACAAAGTTTTGGATTTACAATCAGAGTGCAGTTTAAAAATATTATTAATTTACATTTATGATAAATATGCACACAACATACCCGTCTGTAAATCTGCCATAGTCATTAGCACTTTTTATGGAATTCCATAGAAAATATTATGGAATTCTACGGAAATCGATGGAAATCCATGGAATTTGATGGAATTCCATCCACTTGCCAATTTTCCATCTGAAGCTGTTATGGAATTCCACGGAATCTCGACTAAAATTCCATGCATTTCCACGGAATTTATGGAAAACACCATGGAAAGTTGGACTTAGCCATTTTTTTCAACGGAAATCGTTATGGAAAATAACTTAAACATTTTCTTGGATGGAAATCAATGGAAAATAACTTAGAAAATTTTCGCTGGTTGTCTGAAATGTATATGTAGTTTAATACATGTATGAATTTATTTGCATCAAGTATTTTGTATTTAAAAGAAAATGCAATAAAGATAATTATAAATTTGTTCTAGAAATAAGAACAGTTCTGGAACTGTTCCATATTTGTGTTCTAAAACGTATGTTCTGGAATTGTTCCAAAACAGTTTTTTTATAATAAATCCAGCACATTTGTGGAAAATGGCTTAGGACTGAAACTGTTCCAATATTTTCAAGAACCTTTTTAGAACATTTCAAGGACAAAATATGGTCAAAAATTTCTAAAAATGTTTTAAAATGTAGTTCTAGAACACATCTAGAACGCTTTAAGAACCAGTAAGTTCTACACAAGTTCTAATGGGGAATAAGAACACATAAAGAACACCTTACACTTACAAATAGCCAAATAGACTTCATAGTAGCAACAGCAGCAGCAGCAGTAGTAGTAGTAGTTGTAGTAGCTGTATTAGTAGTAGTAGTTGTTGTTGTTGTAGTAGGTGTTGTTGTTGTAGTAATTGATTTAGTATCAGTAGTGTTTGTGGTGGTAGTAGTAGTAGTAGAAGTAGTAGCATTAACAGTTTCTGTAGCAATAGTAGTAGCAATAGAAGTAGCAGTAGTAGCAGTTGTTGCTGTAGTAGCAGTTGTTGCTGCTGCTGCTGTTGTTGTTGCTGCTGTTGTTGTTGCTGCTGTTGCTGCTGTTATTGTTGCTGTTGTTGTTGGTGGTGGTGTTGTTGATGCTGTAGTAATTAAAGTAGTAGTTCTGCAGAAGTAGGAGTAGTTGTTACTTTCAAAGCAATTTCTACAAGTTTAAATTCCTTAACCCTGTCCAAGTGGTATACACACTGTTTTTTCTCATTATCAAACTCAGCCAGTCCAGGTTGTCAAATAACAATCTATCTGATAAGCCAAGCATGTGTTGTACATCAGATGTTGGGTATGTTTGCTGCAAATCTATTGGTTATAAGATATAACAGCCTTTTCTAATTGGCTGAATTCAAATACAGAAAGTTTACCTGTTAGATTGAAACATGAAACATGGTGGACAATGTACTGGTTTAACTTATTAAAATAAAGTTAAAGAAATTTAACAAACAAAAGAGTTCATTAGTTTTTCCATTAAAAACACTTTCTTAAAATACTTATGTATTTATATCATTTGGAAAGTGACATGAAATATTGCTAAAGAGTGATGCATACAGTGTTTGAGCAGTCTGTCTAGGAATAGAACAACAACTAAAGGTTTGTGATTTTTATTATTTCTAAATATTCCTTTAAATTTAATCTTCTTATGACATTATTGTAGACCTTTTTATGTGATATTTGAGGTTTTAGTATGGCAAATATTAGTTTAAAAGCAGCTGTCACCCAAATTTTCACTTAGTGGAGTTTGCAGGTTGAAAAAGGAAGTAATAAGACCTATGTAGAGAAATTAATAACGTTGAATGTAGTATCGGAATTTTATCATGCAAGGTTATGGAACTGCAGGCTAGGGAAGTTTTGTACTGTGCATGTTGAGCACTCAATGCTCATTAAAGGTGTTAATGTTTATTATTATCCCCCGCCATAGGCGGAGGGATATTGTTTTGGCGTTGTCTGTATTTCCTTCCATCCTTCCGTCTGTCCGTCTTTCCATCCGTCCGTAGCCATATCTTGGAAGTGCTTTGGCAGATTTCACTGAAACTTGGTATGAGTATGTATATGGATAAGAGGATGATGCATGCCAAATGGCATTGTACACCATTAGTTAATAACAGAGTTATGGCCCTTTGTATCTTGAAAAAATGCTTTTTTGTGTGTCCAAGGCCATATCCTGGAAGTGCTTTGGCGGATTTCATTGAAACCTGGTTCGAGTATATATATGGATAAGAGGATGATGCAGGCCAAATGGAATTGTACACCATCTGTTAAAAACGGGGTTATGGCCCTTTGTATCTTTAAAAAATGCTTGTTTGAGTGTCAAATATCATACTTATGTGTCCAGAAGCATGTTGGCGAGGGATATCAATTCAACGTATTTGCTTGTAAATAAAAAATTAAACCAATGGAATTGGTTTTTAGGTATCTGAGTGTGCATTTTCATACCAATAGAATTACACATCATTCTAATTATAGCAATAATAAATTTGTACTAATCATACCAACAAATTAAGTTATGCTTAGTGCTTTGCGATGTATTCACTTCGTTTTTAGTTCTCTTTCTAAAGACCATTTAACAACTTAATATTTAAAACAATTCATGAATTAAGTTCCCTATACATTTTCATTATGTGCTTTAATTACCATTGACCAGTTGATGGAAGATACTGCAGAGTTTGGCAGGGAAATAATCCAACAGCAAAGCGGCTCTTTAAGCGCATTTACCTAGAGGACTTACAGGGCCACAAATTCATGGTAAATATTGTCATGCCCTGGGCTAGATAAGTTATTTAATGTTAACCACCTGAAAGTATTTTGTCTTTTTGGAATTCAATATATTGGTCCAAGTCAGTAACACTTTTCTGGATCCTGGGATAACTTTAAAAGTTATAAGTATTTTTTCATGAAACTTGAAACATGAACAGATGACAATAAGGACATTTTGCACGTCATTTCATGTTGTGTATAATGCAAGAATTCTGGTTGCTATGGCAACAAAGATATTTAACAAACTTAAAATAGTGAAGTTTAACAGGTAGGGGACCATATTGCTTTGCAATTTCTTGTTATAGTTTGAATGTAAATAACTCTTTGCTTTAGACATTTTTATGTTTTTTTATTCTGTAGAGCACATGTGAGCAGTATACAATGTACCTCATATCAAAAAGACCCGGAGGCAGTGACTGGTGTTCAATATTCTCAGAAGAAAAGGAAAATGGCAGTGGAAGACTTGGACAAACATTTTTAAAAACTAGCCTCTGTGTTAAGCCTGGCAGTCTGTGGCTGGTGACATGTTTTATTTTGGTTACTTCCTGTATAAAAAGGACCAGTTATTTATTTTGTGAATTGTATTTTGTGTTTGTTTTTTGTCTTAATTTATTTGTGTTTTTTTTAATTTAGGAATTTGAAACTTGGATAATTGAATAAAGTCCGTGTTCAACAGTACTGAGCATAGTATAATAAATAACAAATTTACAACAGTTGTTAATTTGTTATGTATTATTATTAACTATGCTCAGTACTTGAATACTGGCTGTCTGCATGGGAATTTGTTTTCTAGAAAGTTGGTTTCAGACTTAAATATTTGAAGTTAACCTTCAGAACTTTTCTAGAATTGTACTGGAACACATCAACTAGAACTGAACTTCTGTTATCATACTGAAAGTGTTCTAGAATTAATAAGGAACAGTTGTTGAACGTTAAAAATTATGAGAAAAAACTCTAGAACAATTGTGCGTGATGTGTGTGTGCATGTAATTGTGTGTGTTTATGAACATATGTGAGAAAGGAGGTATACTTGTCATAAGAGAAATGTAAAATTCTACTTCTATGTTTTATATTGTGCCTTTTATAAGTTTTTCTTTTCTCACCTGTATATGCATGCATGTTTATGGATGTGTTTTTGAATGTGTGCATGCATGCCTGTGGTTAAGAGAGTTGGTACTTTATGAAAATGTAAAACCACTCATTTTTGAATATGTACTGTGACTGCATGTGTGTGGTTAATGATTGATGCCAGATCTTGTTCTTGTTTAACTTCTATGATGAAACCTTTAGTTACATTCACATTTGTTTTTCAAAATCAATAAAATGCCTTTGATCTATAATCTGTTTTTTTTCTATTTTATTCCAGCTTTTTATTAAATTCCATAGCTTTTCACGGAATTCCACGGCATTCTATGGAATTCCACGGCATTCTATGGAATTCCACGGCATTCTATGGAATTCCACTGCATTATATGGAATTCCACGGCGTTCTATGGAATTCCACGGCGTTCTATGGAATTCCACGGCATTCTATGGAATTCCACGGCATTCTATGGAATTCCACGGCATTATATGGAATGCCACGGAATTCTATGGAATTCCACGGCATTTTATGGAATTCCATCCCATATCAAGTCCCCCTTCTGTTTTTTTTTCACTTTTCCATTGATTGCATGGAATCGGATGGAAAGTTAGTGCCAATACTCCACGGAATTCCATCTAACGATTTCCATAGAATTCCATATGATTCCACGGCAGATCTACAGACGGGTAGTAAGCTTTGATCAAGTAGACAAACTTTGCACATTTCATAAATTATGTAATGAGAGTTAAGGACAAAACCCAATTATGTATCATTTGCTAGTGTTGTTAAATAACAAAGTTTGGGTTTACAATAATAGTGCAGTTTACAAACACAATCAATTTAAATCTATGATCAACAACATACATGTAGTAAGATTTGATCAAGTAAACAAACTTTGCACATTTCATATATAGTGGGAGTTATAAAGACAGTTATTTTTGTTAATCATCTAATTACGAATTACATATTCCTCTTATAACTGTCCAAAAATATTCTTTACTCAATTTATTTGTTGTGGTTGCATAAATATTTAAAGCTAATCTTAAGCTAGCCTTAAATCCCTGAAAATGTGCAATAACTTCTTGTCTTTTGCATTCAAAAATGTACTTTTTTACTTCCATGAACAGAATAAAGCAGTTGTAATTTTCATTTGTATCTCCAAAAAGGAACATTTTGCAGTTTATTACTATTTGTATATTTGCATTTTTAAGCTATCGGATATATCTTTCATAAGTATTTTTACTATGCTACATTCCCAGAATAAATGAGTAAATGATTCTTCTGACATTTTGCAAAAGGTGCATATATTACTATCTGACAAGCCCATTGTAAAAAGGGAGTGAGTTTGTTCCCAATATTCTGTGGATAATCCTAGTTTGTAACCATTGAATATATGTATTATTATTTTTTTTAAAGACTTGTCCATGGACTTTTTTCGATTGTATGGAATCATCTGCAAAGTATTCATTCCACTTTGTTTGGCATGTGGGGATTTCAGAGTTTGATTTTAACATGTTGTATAGTAATTTATTACATGAATTCAGAATAAAAGGTTTTATATAGGTCGACACAATTGGATTTGAATGTACTGGGAATTATTATGATCCTTAACACTAAGTAGCACACATATGTCTACAGCGTAGATATGTATAAGGACCTGTGGTGCCCTTTGTGTCACAATGAGGATTATTATGCCTTATAACACTATGTGACACCACTTACATGGCACTAGCATTAAATGATGTTATGTGAACCAAACAATGATTTAAACTTTACAAGTCAAGTTTGTCAGGTTTGATCAATGATCTTCCCGACCAAGTAACATATGGTTCATGTTGCACGTTGTTTGCTGTTCAATGCTCTTCTTGGGTGTTGTAGGCTTGCCTGCTGGCTCAGACTTGCCAGTGCTGGAGTCCTGATCAGATGTGTTGGAATCAGGAATATCGTCCAGATCATGGAAGTCATTTGTCATCTCTGGAACAACCCTAAGATGTTTACAGTTTCGTCTGTATATATGGTTGCCACACTTTACCATGTACGAGCATGGTTTTGTCACAGCTAACACAACACTGAGCTTACAGTGTTTGCTCCACAAGACATTCTCACATTGGCTCCTTCCTGCAGGGGTTTTAAGTCTTTCGAACCCAAAGTTTCTGCGATCAAAGTGTTTCTTCTGTGTTCGTTTCTGATTACCCAATTCGGGTCTCTTATTCGAGGCTTCAAGAGCTCTTACGATGTTGGAAGGATGCTTCTTGGCCGTCTACCCATTAGTAGCTGAGCTGATGACACATTTATTTTTGCTAATGGTGTAGTCCGCTAATCAAGCAATGCCAAGCTGTTATCGTTTGTTAGTTTTCCACAGTTTCTTTACAGTCTGGATAGCATGTTCAGCCTCACCGTTTGAAGATTGAAAGTGAGGGCTTGAAAGCACGTGCTGGATGTCATAGTTCTTGCAGAAGTTTTCAAACTCCTGTGAACTAAACTGAGGACCGTTGTCAGAATGAAATGTGCCTGGAATCCCATGGCATGAAAATATGCCTTTCAACGTTTCAACAACAACTGTGGTAGTTTCCTGTTGAAGTTCAACAAAATCAGATACTTTTTGGACTGAAATTCAAATAAGTCTCATCTCACCATGTAATATGGGAGGTCTGGGGTCACAGTTGGCTTGAGTAATTCATCTTTCTGATGGTTTTGATGTTTGGCACATTTACTACAGTCTTTTACTATCATTTCTATGTCCGAGTTCATCCCAGGCCATCCTGTTGCTTCTCTAGCCTGCTGTTTACTCTTTACTATTCCCAAGTGTGAAGTTTAGATTAATTTCAACATGTCTTTGCCGAGACTAGATGGGATCACTATTATCATGCCTTTGTATATGACACTATCTGAGACTGAAAGTTGGTCTCGAGAATCCCAGTATTCACGTATTTCCACTGGGACTTCGTTTCACGTATCAGGCCATCCACTCATTATTACTTCACCAGATGTGCAAAGTAATGTATCTGTGTAGTTCTGAATTTTGGAATATCTTGACAGCGATACCGATATCATTTTTTACCATGTCTTCTGGAAAGTGTTCTGGCTCTGCACTGTTTTGTAAGTATGCGCGAGACAGAGCATCAGATATTTTCATTTCCTCCCCCTTACGGTACCGAATCTTCAGGTCATACCACTGCAACTTCATCAACATCTTCTGAAGTCTAATCGGCGCAGACGGCAGTGGTTTCATGAATATCTGCTCCAGTGATTTTTGGTCATTGTAAACAATGACTTCTTTCCCTAAAAGGTAACAATTGGATTTACTGAAACTGTACGATATGGAGAGCATTTCTTTTTCAAGCTGTGCGTATCTTTTCTCTGTCTCTGTTAATGCTCGAGAAGTGTACGCAATCACCCTGCATTCCTGTACAAGTACCGTTTCAAGGCCATCTTTGCTAGCATCACACTCTATCTCAATGTTCTTGTTTACGTCTTAAAATTTTAGTACTGGCAGATGCTGCAGAGTTTTTAAGTTCAGTAAAACTTTGTTTCTTTTTAATTGTTCCATTCAAAAGGTGTCTGATTTTAGTAGGGCTCGAAGTGGTGCATCCACCTGACTCAGATTTTAAATACATTTGGCCTACTGCACTAGACCTAAAAGTCTCCGTACACCTTCCTTATTTTCAGGCACTGGCATCTCTACAATGGCCTTTACTTTTGCCAAGTCTGCTTAGGCCGTTTTGCGTCAATATATGTCCTATGTAAGGTACACTTGGTTGCCTAATCTTGCACTTGTCAAATTGTACTCTGTGGCACGATCAATTACCTGTTTTAGTATTTTGTCGTGGTCTTCGACATCCTTTCCATCGATGAGAATACCGTCTATGATTACAAAAGCATCCTGTATGCCATCAAACATGGTCCTTTGATAGATTTGAGGTGCATATTTCACTTCAAAGGGTAATCTCAACCAGCAATACCTGCCTAGAAGGTTGTTAAATATGATAATGAGATGTCTAGTTTAATTTGCAAGAACCCTGATTTTGCATCAAGTACAGAAAACACGTTTGCCTGCGTTATGCTTGCTATTACATCATCAATGTTCCTCATCGGGTCATGTGTTCTCTTTTTATTTGCATTATTTAAGTCTTTGGGGTCGATACATAATCTGACCTTGTCTTTTTTCAGCGACACCACCATAGATACATTTCTCTCAGTTTTTCATTCACACGAGGTTTTATGGACGCTGCTACCCTACGTGGGGCATGGATCACACCTTCAGCACTTTCATCCACTTTGATCGAGTAGTGTCCAGGTAGTGTACCAGTTGTTTTTATGAGTTCTGGAAACTTTTAAAGGGCGTCGTCCTACCTTGTTTCAATACTATACCTTGAACCATATTAAAAAATTCACCGGTTCTTGGCTCCATACGCCTTTTTGCCATCTCGCTTAAGTATTCTGCAGATTCCCTCTCTTCATTGGCATTTAACACAGTCCCAGTGCCATGATGTGTATCAATTTCTACAGTTCCTGAAACTCTTCGTTGGACAAAACCATATTACAATTTAAACTTTTCCGTTGCTTTTCGGACAGATACCTTATTTACTGTTACTTCATAAAGTGCGCGCCTTGTCCTTATTGCCTTATCCTTGGTCTTGCTTGGTGAACTCCTATATTCTCCTATTTTTATGCCCCCGTCTGTCTGTCTTATCTTCACACTTTGCCATTAGGTTTCGAAAAATGCTCATAACTTCTATGTCCCTTGAGATATAACCTTTATATTTGGTATGCATGTGTTATACAAGGCCTTTCCATATGCACACAAAATTTGACCCCTGTGACCTTGACCTTTAACTTGGGGTCCGCATTTAGGTTTCGAAATCTGCATTTAGGTTTCGAAAAATGCTCATAACTTCTATGTCCTTTGAGATATAACATATTTTGCATGCATGTGTATATGGACAAGGCCTTTCCATACGTACACAAATTTTGACCTCTGTGATCTCGACCTTGAACTTAGGGTCTGCATTTAGGTTTCGAAATCTGCATTTAGGTTTCGAAAAATGCTCATATCTTCTATGTCCCTTGAGATATAACCTTCATATTTGGCATGCATGTGTATATGGACAAGACATTCCATACACACAAAAATTTTGACCCCTGTGACCTTGACCTTGAACTAAGGGTCTGCATTTAGTTTTCGAAATCTGCATTTAGGTTTTGAAAAATGCTCTTGAACTAAGGGTCTGCATTTAGGTTTCGAAATCTGCATTAAGGTTTCGAAAAATGCTCATAACTTCTATGTCCCTTGAAATATAACCTTCATATTTGCATGCATGTGTATATGGACAAGGCCTTTCCATACACACAAACATTTTGACCCCTGTGACCTTGACCTTGAACTTAGGATCCGCGTTAGATTTCGAAATCTGCGTTTTGGTTTCGAAAAATGCTCATAACTTCTATCAAAGCGTTTATAGGGGGCATATGTCGTCCTATGGTGACAGCTCCTGTTGTACTTCTTTTTCTAGTTTTTGGCCATTTGAACAGCTGGGCTAGATCTTGAGGTTGATGGCCTGGGCTCAACCTGTAAAAGATTGAATGAATACTAAGTCTACATAGCTATGTTTCTAAATTTCATTTATAAAATACAAAAAAGGATTGGCAGAGATTCATTGGAGGATGCCAGCAGCACTCAGCTATTAACAATGATTAATAAGCCAGTTTTAATTTTATATTGCTTTATTATCTTCATATTGACTAGATCTAGCATAGTTTACACCATTTTCATAACAATGCCAATTTGAAAATCATAATGATAGCGTATAAGTTTTCCAGGGAAAATACTCTTAAAATTTAATTTAGTTCAATGTTGTGGCTCAAATTATCAGTTTTGTGGGATATCATTCAGGTGATAAAAATGGCATTCGCCACTATATCAATTTACAATATTGTAATTCATCAAGTGCTAAATTAACAAAAATGAGCACTAGATAGCTGGTATAACTAATACACCATTATATCCATATAATTGATGTGCAGTACTGACAATTGTAACGTGCTTATGTAGTAATTACTATGGTTAATAAACAAGGATTTTAATTATTGTATTCTTTTTGAAAATCTAAAATATTATAGATCAAAAATATTATCTACACTGGTTTAATCTTTTACAACTGGTAACTAAACAGAAAAAGATGTTCTTTATAGTAAGTTTTTGATCCGCATTGCCTGCTGCAACGTGCGTTCTAGATTGGGCTGGAAACGACACTAAGTCTGCATATTTGCAACAGCAAATTTATGTAAGTGAAGACATATAATATGACTATATTTTGCAAAATACCTTTCTCTTTTCGGCCCCATTCTAAAAGGAGCGAGCAATCAATTCTAAAAACCGGCATGCAATATTTTGACAGGTGCGCGAAATCGTCTGTGCGTGATTAATTTCGAGCCGACGTTTTACTGACATAAACGCTGGCATCTTTGATTGTTTACATATCATTTGAAAGCTAAATATTATATTTTAAGAACATATTTTTGTCAATACAAATATCGATCAGGTAAAATATATTTCATACCAAAAGTAAATAATTGATTCGGATTGCCTTTAGATTCCGATTGCCTTCACAAATTGTATATGCAGAAAAAAAATATTTGCACTTGATTTTTTAAAAACATTTTTGCCAAAAATAGTTTATATTTATATATTATATTTATATCAAACTATCATTTTTTTACAAACTAATTTACCTTCAAGAAATTGGTGAGGCATTGGCGACTGGCTGCCAGACATATCAGAAAACACGAAATTGTGCTGGCTATTTTGGTCTGTTACTGCAAATTGCTGAAAATGTTGATGATATTGAGGTGCAGTATTCATTTGTTGAGTTCACCGTTGTAAGAAGATCCATGAAGCTGATTTCTGGGCTACCTAGTTGGTGATCTTTTATTATGTTTGTTCACTTGTTTTGATACTACTAGAATTGTTAATGTTCATGTTTGATGGTTGTTTTTCTGTTGTTTTGAATTGACTCAACATTTCACCCGTGACAGTTATTTCACTGTTATGTGAGCTACTGCTTTCATGTTTGTTCATGTTGCTCAAAGAAACAGTTGTCTGAGTTATTATCCCCTGCCAGAGGCGGAGGGATATTGTTTTGGCGTTGTCCGTCCGGCTGTCCGTCCGGCACTTTTATGTCCGGAGCCATATCTTGGAAGTTCTTTGGTGGATTTCATTTAAACTTGGTATGAGTATATATATGCATAAGAGGATGATGCACGCCAAATGGCATTGTACACCATCTGTTAAAAACAGACTTATGGCCCTTTGTATCTTGAAAAAATGCTTTTTACTATAGGCACTTTTGTGTCCGGAGCCATATCTTGGAAGTGCTTTGGCGGATTTCATTTAAACTTGGTATGAGTATATATATGCATAAGAGGATGATGCACGCCAAATGGCATTGTACACCATCTGTTTAAAACAGACTTATGGCCCTTTGTATCTTGAAAAAATGCTTTTTACGATAGGAATTTTTGTGTCCGGAGCCATATCTTGGAAGCGCTTTGGCGGATTTCTTTGAAACTTGGTATGAATATATTCCCGCTTATCCCCCGCCAGAGGCGGCAGGCGGAGGGATATTATTTTGGCGCTGTCCGTCCGTCCAGCTGTCCGTCCGTCCGGCCGGCCGGCACTTTTGTGTCCGGAGCCATTGTCCTCCGTCCGTCCATCTATCATTATGTTCATCCGTCCAATTTGCACCCATCCTCAAACAAAGCATATGTTGCGGGGGATACCTTGGGCCTTTCAGGCCCTCTTGATTATTTTTCTCTGGACTTAACTGCAGCTCTTGGGCAGTACTTTCTTTGATTTTGTCGGTTTGCTTTCTGTCTCTCTTAGTGCCTTGTGGCTTCTTTGTATGGAACTCAATTCCAACAGTTCTTCCGGTACGCCCTCTGGTTTTTGGGGTTGTTTTTTAAGAACTTTGGCATCTACTTCAGACAATATTGTACAACAGATGGAGTTTTGACAAGGTATCATATTTCACAAGAATTTCATGTAAAATATCTATCAACAGCATCTTTTGTAGAAAATCTTGCCCGGGCTATATCATGACTTCTAGGTTTCTTCACATTTAGTGCTGGCCAAAAACTTATATAGCCAACGATCAGTTAAGAGGTTTATCCCTTGGCCTCAGGCTTAGGTGAATGCATAGTCACTTGCAAGGTTAATAGTCTCTTGCCTGGTGTACCCAATGCCTACTTCACCCATAGTTATTATCCCACAAACTAAGTTTAGGGGGGAATATAGGAATATTTTGTCTGTCTGTCGGTCAGTCGGTCGGTCTGTTGGTCTATCTGTCTGTCAGTCCGTATTAAGTGTCCGATCTCTTATTCAGGTTGTTTTAATCCGATCTTCACCAAACTTGGTCTGATGTTTTATCTAGATGATGTCTTGGTCAAGTTCGATTTTGGGTCATGCCGGGTCAAAAACTAGGTCACGGGTCACTTAGTGCGTTTTTTAACATTCAGCATAGTGTCAGCTCTCTAATTCAAGTAGTTTTCATCTGATCTTCACCAAACTTGGTCAGATGTTTTATCTAGATGATCTTAAGGTCAAGTTCGAACATGCGCCATGCCAGACCAAAAACTAGGTCACGGGGTCACTTAGTGTGTTTTAAACATTGAGAATGGTGTCCACTGTTATTTGTGAAGACAACATGCAAAATATTCTGTATCAATGCGGCATGTGGGGGTATTAGTCACGTCTGTGACAAAGCTCTAGTTTGGATGTGATTTGTCAGTAAAGACTCCTGATCAAGGGTAAATAGTGGGATAGGGCCTGGTTTTACAGTGTCAATACTGATTTTTCCATGCAATCTTTGTCAATAAGGGTTGTTTTGGAGACATTGACGTAAAAAGCTGCTTTTCTTATGAACATTTGATAATCTTTTACAGCCATAAAGGCCCTTTGTAAATCATCAAGGTCATAGGGTGACATATAGGGGCCACAAACAGTATCAGTTTTCTGAAAATAGACCTAATTATGTTCTGTTTTAATATGTACAATAGAATGAATAAATATATAATCAATTACAATCAAATTAGTATACTAATACTACCAAACGACAATATAGGTGGCCCTAGAGAAATATGTGAAACACCTTTATGAGAGAGAAAAAATCGGTCAAGTTTAAAGCGCGTGAAACCGTTTTAGAGGCTAGAGGTAGTTAGGGATTAGTAAAAACTACCTAAAATGCAGCATTTCATTTTAAAGTGGAACAATTTAACATGTATGATCTCCATTTTCCGTCATTTAAACCTGGATGACATTTCACCGAGTGACACTGGTAAACAAAACATGCGCGCGACGGCCGGACACTCTTGTTTTACTTATGAATGAATAATTTACCCAGACCAGTCAAAAACAGAAAGTGGTTGAATACGGGTTGTGGCAGGATCACTGGTAATAAACTTGACCAGGAACTTATTGCTCAAGACATTTTCATAAACTTTAATTACTGAAGGCCATGTGAAAGCTCTTTGAATTATTGGGCGGGAACGAAAATTCCAGAATGAAGGACACACAGATGTGTTATTTTGTAATACAGAATTTAAAACTGAAAACAACTAAAACTTTTCAGAAAACACAGCTTATAATACCTGGTGCTTTTCGTTTCTTTTTGGTATTTTCTTTCTTTTCGATTTCCTTTCTCTTCTGCTTTTAGCTCACCTGATTGCTCAGGTGAGCTTTTAGGATCGGTCTTTGTCCATCGTCCGTCCGTCCGTCCACATTTGGTTTGGAAACACTCTAGAGGACACATTTCTTGTCCGATCTTCATAAAACTTGGTCAGAAGATGTGTCCCAATGATACCTGGATCAATTTCGAAGCAGGGTCATGCTGGGTCAAAAACTAGGTCACTAGGTCAAAAAAGAATAACCATGTAAACACTGTTGAAGTCACATTTCATGCTCAATCGTCATGTAACTTTGTCAAACTGTTTGTCGTAATGATATGTTGGTTGAGTTCAAAAGTGGTTCTGGTCCGTTGAAAAACATGGCCCCCAGTGGGCGGGGCAGTTTTCCTTATTTGGCTAAAGGTAAACCTTGTGAACAGTCTAGAAGTCAGAATGTTTAACCAATCATCATGAAACTTGGTCAAAACATTGGTTTTATTGATATCTCGGACGAGTCCGAAAATCGTCCAGATCGGTGAAAGAACATGGCCATCAGGGGCGGGAAAACATATGAACACTCTTAAAGTCACATTTTTGGTCCAATCTTCATGAAATTTGGTCAGAACATTTGTTTCCTAGATACATGAGTTAAGTTCGAAAATGGTTCCGGTTCATTGACAAACATGGCTGCTAGGGGATGTGGCAGATTTCCTTATATTTATATAGTAAAAAAGGCTTGTGAAAAGTCAAGAAGTCACATTTTTTGCTCAATCATCATCAAACTTGGTCAAAACATTGGTTTTATTAAGCTCCCCCAAAATTTATTTTGGGGGGGAGCATATAGTCGCCGCTTGGTCTGTCTGTGCGTGTGTGTGTGCATCTGTCTGTCCGTCCATGTACAATTTTTGTCCAGGCTATTTCTCAGCAACTAATGACCGGAATTCAATGAAACTTTATGGGAAGCTTCACTACCAAGAGGACATGTGCATGTTATCAGCTGGTTCTGGTCTGATGATTTTTCACAGAGTTATGGCCCTTTGAAATTTTCCATTAACTGTACATATAGTGCAATTCTTGTCCTGCTATTTCTCAGCAAATAATGATCGGAATTCATTGAAACTTTATGGGAAGCTTCACTACCAAGAGGACATGTGCATGTTATCAGCCGGTTCTGGTCTGAAGATTTTTCACAGAGTTATGGCCCTTTGAAATTTTCCATTAACTGTACATATAGTGCATTTCTTGTCTGGGCTATTTCTCAGCAACTAATGACCGGAATTCAATGAAACTATGGGAAGCTTCACTACCAAGAGGAGATGTGCATATTATCAGCCAGTTCTCGTCGGATGATTTTTCTCAGAGTTATGGCCCTTTGAAATTTTCCATTAACTGTACATATAGTGCACTTCTTGTCCGGGCTATTTATCAGGAACTAATGACCGGAATTCAATGAAACTATGGGAAGCTTCACTACCAAGAGGAGATGTGCACATTATCAGCCAGTTCTCGTCGGATGATTTTTGACAGAGTTAAGGCGCTTGGAAATATTCGATTGTACATATAGTGTTTTTCTTCATCTACCTAAAAGTTCATGCAGTGTTCTTTTTATCTGAAAATCAATAAATTGATTAGAAAAAAAATGAACTAAAGGTCATGCAAGGACTTGTTTCACAAAACTTATCATTATGTAAAAAATAATTTTAAATAGTATCTATCATCAAAAAGCTATGCTTCAGAGCTAGCCAGCTTCTATGAAATACAATTTACATTTAAAAGATAATATTAACTTACATAGAGTAAGTACTCTGTCCTCAGAGTAAATGTACAATAAAATTAGTTAACAGAACAGAAATTGTTGTTTCCATGTTGAAGATAAAACTTGCTTATTATTCCACCATTGGTTCTTGTTAAATTTGTTCTGCCATTTAGAAAAGATTGTTCTAAATATAACTTGTCAATAAAAAAAACTTGTAATGTCAAATCAAAGGGTCTACGATGGTCATGAGTCGGCAACGCTCCCCCAATTTACACAGCTCATAGAAGTGAACTAATTATTTAAACACCAAACACTAAAACGTCATGTTCACTATGGACAAGGTTCAAGTATAGGGTATACATGCCTAATTAGACAGAAGTCAGTAATAATAGCTCTCCTAGAGCATATGATCAAGTGAGTCAAAAAGCATGTTTACCTTGTGAGCAAATCTTATGGTCCAACTCATCCCAGTCAATTAAGGTATTCAATATCCATGGACGGGTGTCTATTAAAAATTATCTACCTAAGTCATTCAGCTTGTTTGCCCCTGCAGGGCTAAGTTGCTCGTTATAGCTTCTAGTAATTACAGGAATATCTGCCGGTTCTACATCTTTCATGAGTTTTGCTGTATAGTCATGAATACATGACAGGTAAGTCTTCAACATGTTCTTTGACTTGTACTTGTGCAATTTTGTTAGTTCAACTGTAGAAAGTGGTCCCACAGTCATAATTCTGGAGAAAAAATTGATATTTTTAATATGAGATTGACAATAAACACAAGTCGCTTCATCAGTTCACTATGCTGTCAATGAAACGAATGGCATTTATTTAATAAATATTCATTAATTGGTATGTTAGAAAATAAAATAACTTAGATTTATTTACATATTGTCACTATTGTGTAGCAGATTTGTCCTGGATGTACTATCTTACGAGTTTGGTATTTTCTCAATAATACTCATCATATTTACAAAAGAATTTGTAAAAATAATCAATCAAATGTTTTCAGTCTAAATTTATGTGTGGTAGATTCTACGTTTTTTGTCAAATAAAATTGTAGATTCTATGTATGGTCCTGGTACGAAATAGTCAGATAAATTTAGTTGCAAACTACAACAGGCACACTTCGAAGAATTTTTACTCATTTTATGTAGCTTACAATTATAAGTATTGACTTTACTACGTATGAAGCATAATATTATGTAGAAAATTTTACCTATTTCCATTCTCGTCCACAAATTGACACAAGGTCGAAGCCTTTTCCGCCATGTTGGAAGTATATCCGAACAATATAACCCGGCTTTCCGGCTCCGTGAGGTGGGTAGAAATCGAGTGACTTGCGCACCATAACCGGGGTAACAAGAGTAGTACTCGAAGATGACCTGGGTTAACTCGAGTTAGCTCAAGTTAGTATGCAGAACGCGCTAATTGAAACCAATTATTGGTTTAGTGACTGAAACAATACTGGATGCCAAAAATGGCACGTCAAGAGAGTCCGACTGTTTTCCAATTTTATATTGTATGCTCACAAAGCCATCATAGGGTATAACGTCATCACTTGCATACTCAATGTTTAAACCAGTTATGCGAGTCATAGGCTGAATCTGAACACCTAGATCTTTACACAATTTAGATGGTATGATTGACACCTGGGCACCAGTGTTCCATAGACAGTTAACGTTGGTTTCATTTACTGAACATTTAACTACACATTCCTCTCCCACTAGATTTACAATTGTGTTCTTCACTGATGATATTAATGGAAATATATTGCCCTTGGTGATAAGAAGGTTACTAGTATCACTAGGTTTGCAATTTCTAATTCTGTTATTCGATTATTAGTGAGATTAATGTCTCTTTTTCCTCTGCAATGTTGTGGCAAGGACAATATAAGAGGTCATTTCCTCTAACAACATGTGTGGCTGTGCAAAACTGCAGGTGCACCCAGGGGCTATATACAGTTATCAAAGTTACACTTGTCCCACTTCACAAATATCAAGGATACACAGTTTGCAAGTTCTTTTGGCTGAAAGCGGCTGAAACAAGTTTCATCATCATCTTCATCCTAAGACGATTCAATATCATTGTTCAGATGGGAGGATCCAGGCTCTGGGTAAGTGTGTTGTTTTGTTGATTGGTTCTTATTGAGTTGTTTGTTTCTTGTTTGTGAAACGGTTGTTTTAGTAGCCTCCAGCTTCGAATGTTTGTTTGATTGTTCAGTTTGTTGCTTGTTATCCCCGCCGGAAGGGGATATTGTTATAGTCTCCGTCCGTCTGTCCGTCCGTCCTTCCGACCGAAACTTTGTCCAGAGTATATCTCCAAATCTATTCAATGGATTTGCTTTAACCTTAGAATATAAAAAGATGGCAAATAGGAGAAGTGCAGTGACCAAGAACCATAACTATATCTACCTTAGTTTCTGAATTATCTCCCTTTCTTTAATTTCAAAGTAAATTTTTGTCCGGAGCATAACTAAATCTACTGAAGGAGAATCCCATGGGATTACAATGGATCATATTTATGTGCCAGAAAAATGTCAACAGCAACATGTGAGCACCATTCCAGTACCATATATAGACCACACGTAGACTTGGATATTAGCATATATGTATATAAGGTAAGTGCTTATGACATGCATATAATTTCACACTAAATTTAGTTCATAGCATATATCCGGGTCTATGAAAGAGTTTAACATGAGACTTAAAATATATCAAGGACAAGTGTAGTGTCACACAACCATAACCATAACTGTGTATTTAGCTTTTAAATTTTTAATATCTCCCTTTATCTAATTTTACATTAATATTTTAATTTGAACACTGAAGTATTCACTGTAAAATGAATACCGTAGATGATTTTAAGGAAAAATACAGTGATCAAGAACAGTAACTGTTTATAGTCTCCTTTTTTAATTACCTCCCTTTCTTTCATTTCCATATATTTTATTCTCTACAGCATAACTCCAACACTATATCACTAATTGATCATTGAAAATAAATAGATGACACAGGTGCCATCCCAAACCAAATCGAAAGCTTTTCTAACATGCGAAGAAGCTTGCGCAAGCTTAAAATTGGAACCTCGCTGCAAGCTTGCGCGAGCTTGTGTAAGCTCGTGCAAGCTTGTGATTTATTAAGCTTGCGCAAGCTTAGAATTGGAACCTCGCAGCAAGCTTGCTGATGATGTTTATTTGCAAGCTTGCGCACGCTTGTAAATTCATGAATGTTGTTCTTTTTCTTTCCATTTCGACAAACGCGATTGTAAGTTTTAAAGCGCAAAAAAGACGAATTTCTACCTTGTAACCATCAGATTCTAATTGGCATAGATAAAATGAAATATATAGCCTAGTTGGCAATTTATTTATTATCCTTCGCCATTGGCGTATAAATATTGTTTTGTCTTTGTCCGTCCGGCCGGCCGGCACTTTTGTGTTGGAAGTGCTTTGGCGGATTTCATTGAAACTTGGTTTGAGTATATAATAATATGGATAAGAGGATGATGCATGCCAAATGACATTGTACACTATCTGTTAATAACGGAGTAATGGCCCTTTGTATCTGGAAAAAATGCTCACTTTTGTGTCCGGAGCCATATCTTGGACAAACGGCACCCGGACAATCGACACCCAGTGTTTTTTTGCAGAGGCGGACAAACGGCAACCAGTAAATTTGTTGAGGCGGACAAACGGCACCCGGTTAATTTGTTCAGGCGGACAGACGGAACCCGATTAATTTGTCGACCCGGACAATCGGCACCCGATTAAATTGAAAACCCGGACAAACGGCACCCGATTTATAGCTAAGAAACATCTAATGTTTGTTTTGTTACCAATAAAGACAGATGACAACTTGTTGGACTTTATCGTACTGATTAGTCTTATCCGCTAATTGGGTTGAAAAAAAATGTCAACGTCAATAAAATCTAAAAGACATTGCGAAAATAGGAGTAATATCTCCGCTAAGGACCGATTTTAAGATTCACGCCGTTGAGAAAATGGGGGGCGAGCTAGGTATTAACGACTATTGATCTCTGAGAATCTGTACCGGTGACCCGTAATACCCCGGTAATTATAGAGGTAAAAGATAATCCACCAGACCATACATTGGTAACAGTTTGTAAAACAATAATGGTTTTCAATTAATTTCATTTTATCATCAATAATCAAAAGCAATACAAAGGAACAAACTGACAACACAATATATATCATTTTGAACACCTTTATTCAACTATACACCCTAGTAAATAGGTGTAATAAAATATGGGGCCGAATGAGCCTGGTCGATTTTGGGCCTAATAAGATTGGGGCCGAAAAAGCCTGAAATTTCGAACTGGGCCGAAAGAGCTTGGGGTCGAAAGAGCCTGCTACCCGTCCCGCATACCTAGGGTACATTTGTTGCACATAATCCGGTTTTGGTTTCAGGTTTAGGTTTTTTACGAGTTTAGTGTTAAACCTGAACTAGTTTGCAGGGTTTTGATATTTGCAACAAATGAACGGTTTCGTGATAAACATGGCCGACTTTGTAGCAGCTGTTATGACACTAACCAGCTCTGATGAAGAAAATTCATATGCTTTGCTTATTCGTTTGTCTAGAAATTATATCAACACATTTGAAGGTGTTCTTGCTATTACAACAATTCGTGACGAGAAGAGTAGAGTGGTCAATTATGTTGAGACTGTATACCCTCTGTATAGCATTGATGATTTCAGGGAACGTTTTCGTGTCAGCTGAGATACATTTGATAAGTTTGTCATTCAAATGACACCGTTTCTTATGACAAAGGATATTGCTAGAGGGATAAGTGTAGAAAAGAAACTGTTGGTGTACATAAAGTATATTTCAACTCAACTTACATTTCAGTGCCTTGCAGATATATTTGGCATTTGTGAAACAACAGTTCATTGTATTGTTCATTGTGTTTCAAAATTGATTTCATCTAAAGTCTTGCCAAATATGGTAAGATGGCCAACTGGACGCAAAGTTGCTGACACTGTAAATGAGTTCCAGCATCTGGAAGGTTTTCCTGGGGTAATTGGGGCCATTGATGGGAGTCATATTCCAATCCGAACTCCTTCAGACTGTGCAGTAAACTACTTCAATCGCGAGAAGTATCCGTCCATCATCTTACAAGCTGTATGCGATAGCAACTTGAATTTTACAGACGTGTTCTGTGGCTGGACCGGATCAGTACACAATGCCAGGGTTCTAAAAAATTCTCCACTCATGGAGCGTGTGGATCAAAACTTTGAAGATATCTTTCCTGCCAACACTCATTTGCTAGGAGATGCAGCTTATGCATTGAATTCTTGGATGATGGTTCCTTTCAAAGACTATGGTAATCTTAATAAAAACCAAAAAAGATACAATTATGTACATAGTGCAACTAGGATGTGCATCGAACGTACATTTGGGGCTCTAAAAGGACGCTTTCGCCGATTGAAATTTATTGATTTGGTAGATATTCAATGTATTGTTCATGTAGTACTTAGTTGCTGTTCAATCCATCAACTTTGTATGGACAGTGCAGAGGACTTACTTGAATACATTAATGAAGGAATGGCAGAAAATGAGGAAGTTAATTATTTTGAGGACTTTATGCCAAGATGTACAAGTGCACAAATGAAACGAGACGCAATTTTAAATACCATAAAGTGACAAAATATTAAGTTAAAAAGGCAAATAGTCAAAAGATCTGATTTTAGTTCTGGAACTGAAGAACAAGTCATGTGTTAAAGATATATTTCAGGAGAATAGACAACTGTTATAATAATGATCACCTAATTCTGTTTATGAATGTGTTGTTTTTAGCTCACATGAGCACAACGTGCTCATGGTGAGCTATTGTGATCGCCATCATCACCTTTTGTCCGTCGTGCGTCGTCCTTCGTGCGGCGTCAACATTTACCTTGTTAACACTCTAGAGGTCACATTTATTGTCCAATCTTCATGAAACTTGGTCAGAACATGTGTCTCAATGAAATCTTAGCAGGGATTGAAACTGGGTCACATGAGCTCAAAAACTAGGTCACTAGGTCAAATATAAAAAAACACATGTTAAGTCACTTTTTTGGTCCAATCTTCATGAATCAGCTTGCATTTTTGTTCGGAATAGTCTAGTTCCTTTTGCTCTCAGGTGAGCGCCTTATGGCCTGATGGCCCTCTTGTTTTTGAAAATTATGAATAAATTATGTTTTGAATTAACTGTATTTTCCCTCTTCCTTTAACAAAGTCAGGCTCAATGAATGTGCATTAATTGAACAAAATTAGAAAGAAATTTTTTTAAGTCTAGTTAAGATCCAAATGAACATGAAATTTGAAAATGATGAATTTCATTTTGATTTATACTTATTTATATAAAGGCGATTTTGAAAAAAACTTATCATATTAATCACTCTTAACACCTCATCGGATGATCCCTTATAAAATATATCGCTATGATGGCACAGGGGCGATTCATAATACATGTTACAGTTTTGAAGGGTTATTATTTTCCACATAATGAAAAAAAAATGCAAAACATATTTGAATAGAGGACACTTGTTTGCACATATAACACGTCTGTATTATAGTATACACTTACATACATTACATAAAAAATAGATTTTTTTTAAATACAGAATATGCTCTAGATGACGTCTACTCTGGTTAATTACGTCGTCACATTTTTTTCTCAAAGTTCACAATAAGTGCTTCACAAGTTTCATGACTTCAACTTTTACCCAAACTTTTTAAATTGTAAAAACTGTTTCACAAGCCCTTCAGATTGATATGTTACAACACAATATAACTGTTTTGTAAAGCTCTGATATAAACAGTCGGCCAGTACAAGAGTTGGGTTTTCTATATTATGTGGAGCACTTGAAAAGGGAAACGTATGGTACGGCTTTAACCCTATGGTATTTACACGGCCAGGGATCATACCCATGACCCTCAAAGCGTACACTCTACCGCTTAGTTATCTTGGTTGTACATATTTGTAAACAATTTTTTAAGATGGAACCTGACCATGAGCATAAATTTGTATATAGCAATTTGGATACCTTTCAACACTGTCATATAACCAGGTGATCTAACCAATCTGATATTTAGCTGTACATAATGTTTAAGTTTGAATAAGACTGCGACAGAAATGAGGAGTGCAAGGGATAGACTGGATATTGCTTTCAGACAGTTTTCAATTTTTAAACTTTATGTAACAAGTAACTGTTCATGTTATAAATATGTAAAATTATTTAAATATTTTATTTGGGAAAAAAATAAACACGCACAATTTTTCTATTATGTATTTCAAAAACTTGAACATAATTAAAATAACATGATAGCTGAATAAGGTCTCTTATGACTAGGATAGCTACCCTATTCTTTGAATAGTTCAGCTAGAAAAGTAAAAAAAAATTTATACTTTTCTAGCTCAACTATTGTAAGAATAGAGATAATAAAACACCAAAAATTAAAAAACAACAACAAACAAATAATATTCCCACCAAGTGTCATGATGGAAAACAAATGACTGGTCATGAAAATGAATATTTGTCTTCCTGACAAAGTATTCAACAATAATAAAACTGACAATAACTATTCTGAACAAGTGATGTGTTTGAGAAACACTATGCCCCCCTTTTGAGCGATTTTGACCCATATATTTGACCTTTGACCTTGAAGGATGACCTTGACCTTAAACCACTTAAAATGTGCTGGTCTATGAGATACACATGCATGCCAAATATCAAGTTGCTATCTTCAATATTGTAAAAGTTAAGACCAAGTTTAACGTTTTGGGACAGAATGACAGACTGACAGGCCAAAAACAATATACATGTACACCCTCTTCTTCGAAGAAGGGGGCATAAAAACTACATATTTAAACATACTGTATGTATCCATCCATACTTACTTTTGAATAATCATGTTATAATACTGGCATAATGCGATCAGATCACCGTACATTATTGACATTAAAAATAAATCAATAAATTAACAATCAAGAAATCAAACAAAGTTACTAAATACTCCATAAAGATTGTGCTTATATATTACTGACCACAAAACATAAAAAGATCATACTTTCAAAAAGCACTAGTACTGTAACAGAACACCTTGAGTAAGACTTCTTTCCAACAGAGAAGCGGTTGTCTTAACTTTAAATGTTGACCACAGCCCTCACAAAATGAGATATTCATAGTATCGACAAATTACAACTTGCGCATACAATACTATTTTATACATATTTACATGATGAGATAGTGATGAACAATATGAACATTGAACATCAAAACAAGGAGCATTTCAGAAATACCTTAAAAAATGAAAATACAAATGAGCTGTGCTCTTGGAAAATGGGGGTTAATGAATTTGCATAAAGTGTCGTCCTAGATTAGCCTAAGCAGTCTGCAAAGGCTAATAAGCGACGACATTATCCACGCATGCATTAAGGCCCATTTTCCCCGTGACCAATTCAAATAAAGTGACTGGTGGACTGAGAAATATCTCAACGTCCAAAAACTATGTTTACAGTAAGTTTGAGAGCGAAACCATTTCTTAAAATGTCAATATCAGATACAATAGTTTTACTAAATCATCAAAATCTGTTTGATAACACTTTGTCCTTAACAAAGACATTGTGGAAACTATAACTGAAGATACAAATGAAAATCATAATTTAGCCTGGCTCTGAGCTTAATGCATGGGCGCAAAGTGTCATCTCAGATAAGCCTAATCAGGGACGACACTTTTTGCTTTTAAGGAATTTTTTATTTAAAGTAAGTCTTTTCTTAACAAAATTCAGTCTAGATGGAAAGTATCGTCCCTGATTACCCTGTGCAGTTTGCACAGAATAATCTGGGACAACACTTAACACCCATGCATTAAGACCTGTTTTCACAGAGCACAGCTCCATTTGACAATAACACCATACCGCAAGAGATGATGGTGAAAATAAGGAAAACTGTACATGAATCAGGAATACATTTTAGAATTGTTTGCTACTTTAAGCTGTACTGTTTTTTTTATCTTACTGAAGTGTTATTCACTAGTTGTACTTTAAAAGCTATAGCACTACTTAAAGACTCTTGAGCAATAATATTGTTGGAAACAGCAACTATCTGGCAAGCACACACAAGTTTACTTAGTATTTTTATACATCAATATACCAGTAAACGTTAAACAATTCCCTGGACCATACAAAAAATCTGATAATTACAAGTAGTAATAGTTAGTAAATGTTTATCAAAAACACACCACAAATGAGGTTGTCCAAAACGCTGTTTAATATAAAACAACTCTTAGAATAACATTATAAATTAAGACAAAACAAATAATCAGCCGTTTTCACAATAACAAATATGTAGGCAATGAAAAATATGGAACCAATAAAAATGAAATTCAGTACAACAAGAGCTGTGTTTATCAGAAACACAATGCCCCCTACTGCGCCTTTTTTCCTGTCTTTTTTTTACCTTTGACCTTAGAGGATGACCTTGACCTTTCACCACTCAAAATGTGCAGGTTTATGACATATACATGCATGCCAAATATCAAGTTGCTTTCTTTAATATTCCAAAAGTTATGACCAAACTTTAACCAAGGGCAGAAACATACAATGATAATTGACCTTTGACCTTAAAGAATAACATTGACCTTCACTTTTCACCACTTAAAATCTGCAGCTCCATGAGATACACATGCATGCCAAATATGAAGTTGCTATCTTCAATATTTCAAAAGTTATCAAACTTTAACCAAGGTTAAAGTTTTGGGACAGAATGACAGACAGGCCAAAAACAATATACCCCCTCTTCTTCGAAGGAGGGGGCATAAACATTTTTCTTCCTGACAAAGTATTCAACAATAATAAAACTGACAATATCTATTCTGAATGATTTGTCTTCCTGACAAAGTTCAACAGATAAAGCTGACTAGACATTTTTTGTCAGTAGATGGAAAAGTAGAAGTCAGTAGATGCAACTACCGGTAACAACTAAACAACTAACATTGCTAAATAGGTTTTTAATGTTTTTCTCAATAGCTGAAACCAACTTTGCCAAAAGATCTAACTTGCATTTTTCGTTGTTCATTCTGTCCTCATGCTGCTGGGCAAGACTGCTCAGTAACTGCTTTTGTTCTTCTCGAAAATCTGCCCTCATTTCATTCATCAGTTCAACAACTGCATCTTTTCTGTTCTGTATTGGTGTCTTGATTTTTGGTTGTAATTTTTCATCGTTCATTTCTGAATTTTCCTCCTCTGTTTCATCACTTTCTTTTGAGGATGAACAGTGTGAACCACTGACATAAATGGGTTTTACATTTGGTCGGTAGCCATAGCTTTCTTGAAGTTCCTTGAAAAATGAACATTCTTTGCGCTCATTTCCAGATTTGGAGTTGTGGTCTACCGTATCTCTGAATGTTTTTGTTAAGTTTTTCCATTTCTGTTCACACTGTGTTGCACTTACTTGAACTTCTTTCTCTGTGTTAATGTCGGCAGCAATTTTGCACCACACAGACTTCTTTTTGATGCCTGGTTTCTTAAACTGTACCTCATAGTGTTGATGAAGATCAATTAGTTTCAACACGGTTCCTTTAAGCAAAACAAACTGCTTCTGATTGTCCCTATGACTCTCTTCAAGAACATCTCCATCTCTGTCCTGCTTCCTCGTCTCCACAGTTAGTACTGAAAAAGAACAAGAGATGTGTTTGTCCGAAACACAAAGCCCCCTTATGCGCCGCTTTGATTAAAAAAAAAAATCTTTGACCTTGACCTTTCACCACTCAAATTTCCCAGTCAAATAACGTGCACAGTATCCAGGGATGGAGGTCCTCTAAAGCTGCCTTTCCTATGGCATTTAAGTTGTCCAAAACCTTTGGATAAACAGCTATAGTGTATTCTCGAACGATTACAGGTATGTCAGCTGGGCACATTTGTTTTTGGAGCTGGTCTCTGTATTTATCGTAACAGGCAATGTAAGATTTCAGAATGTCTTTTGACAGATATCGGTGATATCTTGTAGGAATGACGGTAAACAATGGCCCGATGCACATAATTCTGAAACAACAGTTATACTTTGTGATTACATTCATACTGTAGATACATTTGCAGTTTTAGCAGGTACTATATAAATATAAAATATTACTGGCCCAAGGTTGTTGGGCGCTTACGGTGAACTTGAAGACAGCATAATGATGAGGCCATTAAATACGCATTTAAAAAATCGACCCGAATAGATCTGAATGGACTTTTGTATCCATTATAGCTTTCTTAAAGGGGCCTGTTCACGTTTGGGTAAATTGACAAAATTGAAAAAAGTTGTTTCAGATTCGCAAATTTTCGTTTTAGTTATGATATTTGTGAGGAAACAGTAATACTGAACATTTACCATGCTCTAAAATAGCCATTATATGCATGTTTTGACGATTTAAAAACATGAAAATTATAAAGCGTTGCAATGATAAACAAATTCTGTTGTTGTCGTTATATTTTGTGAAACTACAAGGATTGCTTATTTAAAGCATAAAATACCTCTGACATTGTATCAGGAAGGATAGCCCAGTGGTCTAAGTCGTTTTTACTCCAGGACTCAAGTGGTTCGAGCCCTGCTGACTGCTGAGGGTTATCTTTTTTCTTTTTTAAAATTTTATTCTTGAATTTTTACTGGAGCTTTTTAGATCCAATGCTTACATTTATCAATATAAAGCATTTAATGACAAACTTCAAAACATGCCAAAATCTGTGAAAAGGCCCCTTTAACAAAACATTTGTGCACACAATGGTCATATAAGTAACTATTAAACACAGTTTCCAGTTTCTCATTCTTCACAGAAACCGTATATTACATCCGGTTCTTGTTCTTCGGTATATCTTCTTTAATATGTTTGGAAAGACAGCCACCCACAATGGTACACCCATGTTGATTCTTTTTAGGCCGAATAATAAATAAACTACACTCGCAAACCCCGACAGTAGAAAGGTAAATAAATAGTTTTTATCAAGTAAAGTCACGCTTGCTAGATTTTCATCCAAATAATAACATTATTTCATATTTTATCTACCTGTTTCCTTTCTCGTCAACCAGGTCAGCCATTTTCCCGCTTCTTTACTGAACATATTTTCGGACACATCAAACCGACCAAACTGCCTCCAGAGGCGGTTTGGTCGGTTTGACAAACCGGTTTTGGATTGTGATTACAAATGGCTTTACTAGTTTCAGTTTTAAAACCAGTTTTACGGAACAAACGGACAGTTTGATAAACTGAGCTTAAACCAAAACCGGATTATGTGCAACAAATGTACCCCTACGAAATGTCGAACCGCCTTGTCTTCGCGGTACAGAGCCTGCAAACCCTCGCTCTGTATGCGTCTCCAGGTTGATTGGGTAAGGTGATAGAAACAACCCTATTAAATAAAATATTAGCATCAACAAATCTGTTTCATTGCAACCGGTGTATATAACACCAATGTATATCCAGCTTCTAAATGTCATTATGTTGTACACTAAAGACATCCGACCTATAATGAAGCTTTCAATTTCAAAAAATTTCCTGACAATATACAAAGACTTGTGACAATTCTTATATTTCGAAACAACCTTACAAAAACAAAACTATATACATATGTACCTGGATTTTGATGTTCTGGCTTATCACCATGAGTACTGCATTATGGATCGCGTCTCGTTATCAATTATAACAGTTGATGGCGATGGCCGCACGTCTTCCCGTAGCATCCAGGATGGCGATGAGGAACTCCTCGTAATGTTCTCGCTGCTTGCCGGGTAGGAGACTGTATGCAGCTGTAGCGTGTCCTTCTCCAAGTGGCACCCGGATGCAAAACAGCTGTACGAATTGTCGTGGCGCTGTCGAGTGCGTTCCATCCATAAACCACGTATCTGCTTCGCCCAGCAACTCTAACCCGACACGACTGCAGTATACTAATACACGTGCAGATTCAGAGCCGTTGTCATAGACGAGAAATCGCTCGTCAGAAGATGTAGTAGTATACGATTCGGGTAGTGGGAACGGTATGGACGAGATCGTCTCTAGTTCTGCAGGTACGGTGTCTCTCTTAGCCCGTCTGATGGCACGCTTCAAGGATTCTTTATTCCCTGCTGCCACTCTAACCTTGAACCAAAACATTTATATTTATTATTGACTGATTACATCTGCATGTGATACATAGTCGAAATCGCGATTAGTTCGTATTGCAAGCAGACCTGACCACACTCATGTAATTACTGTGTTGTTTGACGATATATCACCACATCTTACATCTTATTTTGTCACAATATTATACACATGTTTAAATGCTTTATATCAGAGCTAAAGATGTGTTACGTTGGATGTAAACACATATTTATATAAACTCATTACAGTTAACATAGAAGATGAACTCACCTCAACTGGGTGTTAAATCATCTTGTTTGCTAAAATCTGTCCTGGCTGAGCACGGTTGGCACTGGCTGATGCAATGATATCGTCCCTGAGTATCATCCCGGCTGTTTTCGATGGTTCGAATTCATGACAGTGGCCGATCAACGAACGCACCTCGGTACACTGAAAAAGGGATATACGACTTATTGTACGGTAAAACATTTCTTTCATTTTCCTTATAGAAACATAATTTGAAAGCAAATTGAAATTGAGCAAAAAAGAAATTCAGACAATTATATAATTCGCTGAACACAATAAATTAATACGGGACAGACATAACGGCAATATATTCGGTAAAATATTTCTTTCATTTTCCTTTTACAAACATACTTTGAAAGCAATATGAAATTGAGCAAATGAGAAATTCAGACAATTATATTATTCTCTGAACACAATATTTTAATACGGGACAGACATAACGGCAATATATTCGGTAAAATATTGCTTTCATTTGTCTTATACACACATACTTTGAAAGCAAATTGAAATTGAGCAAATAAGATATTCAGACAATTATATAATTCGCTGAACACAATAACTTAATACGGGACAAAACGGCAATATTCTCGGAAAAATATTTCTTTCATTTTCCTTATACAAACATATTCTGAAAGCAAATTGAAATTGAGCAAATAAGAAATTCAGACAATTATATAATTCGCTGAACACAATAACTTAATACGGGACAAAACGGCAATATATTCCGTAATATATTTCTTTCATTTTCCTTAAACAAACATACTTTGAAAGCAAATTGAAATTGAGCAATAAGCAAATTACAGACCTATCTCTCTTACCTGTATTTTATGTAAATCCTTAGAACATATAGTTTCCTCAAATCTTTCAGCTCACTTCAATAAATATAACATACTTTATGACTTACAGCATGGCTTCAGAGAAAAGCGTTCCTGCGAAACACAACTTCTACAACTCATTGATGACCTGGCACGAAATATGTCATCTGGACAACAAACTGATCTAATATTGCTTGATTTCAGTAAAGCGTTCGACAAAGTGAACCATCTCAAACTGCTTTTCAAATTACAGGAACATGGTGCGAATAAAGATATTCTCTAATGGATCAAATCTTTCCTTATAGGTCGTACTCAACGTGTTGCTCTAGATGGAGAATTATCATCCTAGGTACCAGTGGCATCTGGGGTACCACGAGGGTCTGTGCTTGGTCCGTTACTTTTTCTTCTTTATATAAATGACTTACCTAAATCTATTACTTCTCAAGTTCGCTTATTTGCAGATGAAACTGCCGTTTATCTAACAATCAACAATATGCATGACTGCCATACTCTACAAGAAGATCTAGATAAACTTATGAAATGGGAACATCTTTGGGACATGGAGTTCAACTCAAGTAAATGCCAAGTTTTAAAACATAACCAGAAATAAATCAAAATTCTCTTTTAATTACAGATTCCATGGACAAATACTAGAAACTGTTGACAATGCAAAATACTTAGGTGTGGACATCTCAAAAGACCTTTCATGGAACACCCATATAAATAGAATTACAAATAACGCTAATAAATCTCTTGGTTTTCTACGCAGGAAAATACAGACAAGAAATTCCAACATTCGCCAGCTGGCATACAAGACAATAGTTAGACCACAGGTTGAATATGCTTCTTCCGTATGGGGTCCTCACACTTTACAAAATATACAAAAAATTGAAAAAGTACAGCGTCGAGCAGTCCGCTGGGTCAAGCATAATTATTCTCCATATGACAGTGTCACCTCCATGCAACAGGAACTTGGTTGGCAGACCCTACAAGACAGACGAAATGACACTAAATTAATAATCTTTTTCAAAATTGTTCAATGTTTAGTAACCGTGCCGCTGCCATCATATATCGAGCGACCCACCAGATTCACTCGTCACATGCACCCCCTCTCTTTCAGACAGATCCATACCACTGCAAATTATAATAAGTTTTCATTTTTTCCCAAGTGCTATTGTGATGTGGAACAACCTCCCTGCCACTACAGTATTACATCCTGATCTTGAAGGGTTTAAGCGGTCCGTGCTTTCCCCTTCTGCCCCTTGAACTCCGAGAGACATGTTTTTATCAGTTTTAACTTTAAATCACTTCACCATGCATGATTAATCGAACATACTTTTATCTTTCTCACTTATTCACCTTTAACACTTTTATCTTGCACTGACTGCGCACCTGTCAATAATACCCGCAAGGGGAGTTAGACAGTATAGATAGATAGATAGATAGATAGATAGATAGATAGATAGATAGATAGATAGATAGATAGATAGATAGATAGATAGATAGATAGATAGATAGATAGATAGATAGATAGATAGATAGATAGATAGATAGATAGATAGAAAATTGAACTAAAAAGCCGTAAAGCAATTATTGTTTTTTTAGGCTTCAAACTGAGTTTACAAAGAAATACACATAAATTAACATGGAATAAGACCTAAAACAGGTATGATTTTTTTATTTTCTTTATTTGTTGATTATGTTTAAATATGTATTTACGATTTATACAGTCAATGAACATGCACCGTCACACAATTTATATAACAAACTTTACATAATCAAGCAAACATTTACAGACAATATACAGGCACACTGACAAAATACAACATAATTACATCATATTATTCTTAAAAATGTTTTTTTTTGTCTTTATTACAAAATATACATATTTTCAATTAATTTCAATTACATAATAATATGGTTTAACATGTGAATTATATTTTCTATTAAATCAAAATGGAGTGTTACATTATGAATGAACTTTTTTATTTTCTTTATTACAAAAAATACATGTACGAGAAAAAAATACAGACAATGTACAGTCAACGTGACACAATACTACATAATTTACAACATATCTACATAATAAAATATACATGTACAAGAAAAAGTATAGACAATATACTGTCAACGTGACAAAATACAATATAATTTACAACAAAACTACATAATGAAATATACATGTACGAGAAAAACTACAAACAATACACAGTCAACGTGACAAAATACATGTTCATTAATCCAGCACAACGCCGTACGCCTGAACGACCTTGGCCAGAAACTCAGAGGCGGTGCACTCTCTCGCCTCGTACTTGTCCCAGAGGAAAACCAAGGACTTCTGAACTTTTTCCGATCGCGTTGTGGTGATCCGGCCGAGGTCGCTGCCTTCAACGAGTAGCCTCACCATTTCAGATTCCTGTCTGAGATGAGGAACTAGTCGGTAGAAACCGACACCGCTGCCGGCTTTCTCATTCAGGCGGTTGTGGTAACCTGGAAATATAATATATATATATATTTAGTATGTACCGGTATAGTAAAAAAATACATGAATCATATAGTTAAATAGTATATATATGTAAATATATATGTAATTATAAATGTACAATGGAAATAGATATATTATTTGTATTCACCTTCAAGGTCGTTGTTGGTTCGGACGTCCTGTCGGAAGACAGACCAGTCACTTGGTTCAAAGGACCCGCCGTGGACCCACTGCCGGCTGATGTAGTCGACCAGGTGGCGTGTCGCGTCGGTCGTTGCCCTCTCGAATAGCGTCTCGAAGGCACGTGGTATGTGTGGAGCGGGAAGGAATTGTAGAACCATCAGCATGCGGATAAATTTGAAAACGCCACCGCGATGTCTGTAGACCTCAGCCAGGCCCTCATGCTGGACCCGTCTCCACACTGCCTGGCTCCAATGGAAGGCATAGCCCTTCAAGTCCCGGCCTGGGAATACTGCACGAACCGCGTTACAGACGGCTGAAATAAAACGTTACAGTCATTAACAAAATTCTTACGTAGACTTGACCTTCGTTGCAATTCTGCAAAATCTTATAGACAAGTAATATAAATATATATAACCATTTAAAATGATACTTCAACTTCAAAGTCTGCCACGAAGCCTTCTACCTCGACGTTGCCTATGCTTTCCACTACGGCCCGGAAGATCAGTTCGTAATCTGTCTGTGTTCGATGGCTCATCAAAACGAACACTAGTGGTAGCTGTTTGCTGGCACCCTCTCTCTCCACGAATGCGTTTATTGTAAACAGCTGCCCACTTCTCTTGAATGGTTCGCCAATAACCTGAAAATTGAAAAAAAAATGTACATTTTACCTTCTATTCTTCAATGTCCCGCCTTCAATCAATATCAAGATGCATCTGGCTTACTGAAAAATATAAATATATAAACTATATATACACTAACTTACCTTGAAGGTCCCGTCAACGAACCATCTCTTCGCCAGACGCTGGATGTCGAGCAGATATTCAGTCGCGAAGACGAAGTGCCGCTGTGCATCGAACTGGATGTCCTTCACGAGGAACTCATCAGAATTGATGAAGTCGGCGTCAACCTGATTAGGAAAATTCTTATAATTGTTTATTATTTATATAAACATTTTGCTACTATATATATGAAGTTTGAATATCTAAAAATAACAGGTGCATTTTTTTTACTTTTAATTACATTTTCACTTACTTCGAAGTCAAGAGTGTCTGGCTCTTTAGGACGCAGACGGGAGCGGGCGTGGTTCACCGCTCTCTTTAGCAGGTTGACTCGGGGCCGAGCGACGTCATCCTCGCCACACTCTCTCGTAAGAATGTTCTCGGCAATGGTGCGGGCCGGAACGAAGACGCCGGTCTTCGCTGCTGGTCGGGCATGAGGATTCAACACAGGTTATACAATCCTAGTATATAACATCAAAACGTTAAGCGCACTTGATCTGATAAACACATTAACACAGGATAGCATACCTTAGAGTACGCATGATGTCTCAGTTCCTGGTCTGGCACTGCAGCAGGTATGTGCTCCCTCTTCTGAACGAAGTGGTCACCTCTCTGGCTGATGGTGACTGGGCAACGTACTGCTTTGCTGCGCGACGATCATCGCCAGGTAACTGTTCCCGACTTCTTGTTGTCAGTCTAAAACAAATGATGTAACAACATATGCTAATTATAATGAAAGTAATAATAAAAAATTAAAAATAATACAAAAATAATTTGTAGTTATAAAAGATGAATATCCGAAATAATATTAAACATTTTATTTAGAAACATGTACCTTAACGGAATACGTGTAGCCTAGATTTGACACGAGAACAGGTTTCCTTTCTGGCTGCAACGCTCTAGTACGGCGTATGTGACGCCCTGGTCCTCTAGGACTGTCTCTGACAGCGCCGCGTTAAATCTGTCTTCTTGGATCGGTTCGACTACGTCGATGACGTCTGTAATATCGAACTCCATGCCGGTGAAGGTCATGTCGCCATCGGAGCGATCGTCGGCAGACAGAGTTGTCGAGTCGATAACCGGGACGGCTGATGGTTCGAAGTCGTCAATCTGAAACACAGTTTTAACACATTATTGCAAGAACAGCGAGGGCAACATCTTTTAGAAACGTCAACAATAATTCATATTTCGAAACGATTGGCACATCAAATATAATTATAAAACAATTTTAAAAACCTCTTCATGAGTCGTGTGCATGTCGACTACAGTGTCATCTGCGTATGGATCAACCAGGTCGGCATAAGGGTCGCGATCACCTGACTGAAACACATAAATAATCATAACATCACAGTTTAATATTTTACTTTCAAACAGTCAAAAACCAATCATTTACTTGGATAATATAAGAATATGAGCATCGCTCTGTGAAAAAGGGGTTTAATGCATGTGCGTAAAGTGTTGTCCAAGATTAGCCAGTGCAGTTTGCACAGGCTAATCAGGGACGACACTTTCCTCCATAACTGGATTTATGCAAGAGCCTTTCTTACTTCCAAACATAGAATACACTCGGAAAGTGTCTGTAAGTGAAAAAGTATAGATTAAAATGACATACCTCATCACTAGGGACACTCACTTCTAGCAGTGGCATTGGGCGATCGTCACCGGCATAGTCGTCGTCGTCAACCTGGGGAACTGTGGCCTATGTAGAAATTGTGCCATATGAACACGACATGTATTACCAAATTTTATTGTTGAAGTTACGATGATTAAACTTTATTACTAGTATTTAATCACTAGTCACCGTTTCACTAATCACAGGAAAAGGACTTACGCTTATCTCTAGGACGGGCATATCGGTGTCCAGGGCCTCTGCGTCTATCCATGGACGACACACATACGTTACTTCCCCGAGACGCATCGCCTCCCGATATGCTGTCTGGGTTATGCCTGTATTAATAAAAACATTAAAAACCCGATATAAACACCACAAGAGACTTATTGTATTCATTATTTTTTAATAATATCACATGGAATACAGCATATTATTTCTTTCGGTTTAAGTCTTCCGAATTTAATGTAGCTAGTTGTATATAGTTAAAGAAAATATTTTAAAATGTGAAATAGGTGTCAATAAGTGTCAAAATCTACTAATCCATTATCAAAACAGATGCAATAAACTGTGAAAGACCCTTGACACTTGGATACCCGGTCTGATAAGCGAGGTTTTTTGTACGGTTCTAGGATAGGTGCCCCCCGGAGAACTGCCCCCTCAAAGATTTCTCACTGGACCGAGAACTGCCTCCTCACTGTTTTTTAATGGGCGGAGAACTGCCCCCCCTTTCACTGTTTTTTAGTGGGCGGAGAACTGCCCTCCTGCTGAAAAATAGGGGGCGGAGAAGTGCCCTCCTGTCAGAATTGAAGGTCCGGAGAAGTGCATTAATTTGCAACCACGAGTATAAATACACAAATATTCGTGCTGTTGTTATTGGTCATTTTATTTCCAGGTCCGAGTAGCAGCGGGTACTGCAGAGAAAATCAAAAGACATATGCGCGCTAAGAAGTCAGGGCAGACACTAAAGAACCCTGAGCAGCTTGAGGAGATACCTGTTCCATTCCATGCGCGGACCCGACTATGTTTCGCGCTCTTATTAAAACACGACTTTTACATGCCATTCATGTACAGTGATGCGGACGATAAATGGAAATATACTTGTGCTAAAATTACATTGTTACAAGATAAAATGTGTACGGGTATAACGTAAAATAACCTTTAAGTATTATTTTCATTACGTAAATTATTTGCATTTAACTTCTCATCGGAAACCATGTATGTTTGAGTAACTGTTTGCGGTAAAAAGGTGTGATGATGATGCCCGACATTTCAATTTAATTGAAGTTGACACGGAAGGGCACTTCTCCGCACAATAAATTATTGTGAGGGGCAGATCTCCGCCTGCTTAATTCTGACAGGGGGCAGTTCTCCGCCCTTAAAGATTTGATGGGAGGGCAGTTCTCCGCCCATAAAGATTTGATGGGAGGGCACCTCTCCGCCCCCTTTAAAATAACGGGGGCAGTACTTCGGGGGGCAGTTCTCCGGGGGGGGGGGCGCCTCTCCGGATACCTTTTTGTACATGCAAATTTCAAGTTTTTATATTTTAAACATTGTAAGAAATGTTGATTACAAGAGGACTAGCCTTATCAACATAATGTACGAAACAAGCTACAAACAGATCCTCATATAATATGTAAATTATATATGTTGAATATATTAAATATTTGACTTAAAGCAGTAACTTATCAATTTATATTATTGCGTATATATATTTTTGTACATTGTATTGTCAATTTTTTTTATATTTTAAAATCACTGTGTATTTGAAATATTCTGAATATAAGAGGAAAGTATCAACATCGGAATCCCGGTTTGGAATGTATCTCCTGTTCGTCAATAGAACCAACGTTGAAGGGTACGTAGAATCTCACGGAAAATACTATTACATTAAAAACGTATAAATTTATTTGAATTTTAAAAATTGACCTTTTGACATATTATTTGGTATCTTATACTTACGGTAAACATCAATTTCATATAGTACATTTTGAAAACGTTACCTGTGCCACATTTGCGGTGTTGCCATCGGTTGCACGAGTCGCACTCAACTGCATGCCGGCGGGGCCGCACCTCCTGACCGCATCCTACACATGGATAGGAGGCCATACCACAACACTCAAAGAATTAACACTTGTGAAAAAATACGTATAATTTACACGATATAAAAACACTATATTTCAAACGCCAAATAAAGTCCGGTATACTTTCCAATTTAACGAATAAAAAAGCAACTACTATCAATAAAATGTGTATATGCATTCATTAAATATTTTTACATACAACTTTATTTTATTTTTTCATTTATAGATCGTATACATTTTTTGTGCAATAAACCTCCCGGTATCAAGATTAAATTAAAATGTTTGATATAACGTTTCAAAATGTTCAATGTTCCTTAATTCCTTATTTCAACTAAATGCAATAAACATTACAAGTCTTGAATTAGTTCAATGTAGCATATAAGCTGTATTGGCTGCGTATTCCTTCTATTTCTATATTGTCTGCGTTTTCCAACGATATCTATATTTTCTGCAACGATGTCTATACTGTCTGCGTTTTATGGCCCGATAACGCAGTCTGCAATTTGCAGTCTGCGCTAAATTCCGCGTTTTATACACACTCGTTATGTTGTGACCATGTGACTAAAAGGGACAGAGGTGAATGAAATGAACCGCAGTGTAAGAGAGCGTCCTAAATGCTGAACCATACCCCCCACCCCCTAAAAAAATAAGAAAACAAAGAACACAGGCAACAAAACCACAATGACTTATGCTTCACGTATTTTCCTACCAATTATTTGACCATAACTTAATGAAATTCAAAGCTTTCGATAAGAGGATGAATAGTTTTTGGCCTGGGGCGTAGCCCCATAGCCATAGTAATGATAACAATTTCTGAGCCTGTTCGAATTGGCTGGCTTCCCAAAACCAAATCCCCAAAACTCCGATTTACCAGTTAATGCATGCGCACTAAAAGTAATTCTTCGCAGATTTCAATAACCCGCCTTGTAAATACAGAACATCACCATATAGCATGACAGTGTCATAAAAAATGTTTAAAAAAATATTATTGAAGTAAAATTTCTAAGCAGTGGCTTCGACATAGTTTTTATTGTTTACATATAAATGCGAGAATAAGTTACTCACTTGAGGGTCTTGGCCAAAAAGATACGAGTGTTTACGGAGACATTAAGAATTTTTTTCTGAGACATTTTTTGAAGACCTATATTTGGTATTTATAAACATACTTTAAAATACTGTTATTTTATTTTGCGTTAACAAAACATTCCAGAAAAAAAGAAATGAAAAAAGAAACCACAAATATTCACGATTATTCTCGGAAATAGACGAAGTAACCGGATATGGTATTTCACTGAGCAGATCGAGCGCGCAAATCGAGAGCGAAAAGTTCTACGTGAGACAAAGTACACAATCCGTACACCGTTCGTTATCGGGATAAGTGGATTTTCTTGTGAACACATTAAAAAGGAAGTATGTGTTTTCCTGATCTGTTAACTATGTAATAAAAAGCTATTTTAGGATATTGGAAGTGATTTATTTGACGCCAACAATAACAGTTTTTGCGGTCATGTTGTTGTTGTTGTTGTATATCTTCACCGCCTATGTAGACGTACCTCTACCAGATCTGTAGTGTTGAACAAAAGATTATCGTTCCCCCCGACAGTATCGTGTAGTCCTCCACCGTCTATGTACACTGTAGTATATACACATATTTTTTCTTGTCTTACAGTCTCTGAGCTTCTGCACTCAACGATTGTAGGACAAACGGCACCCGGAAAATCGGCACCCAGTGTTTTTTTGCAGAGGCGGCCAAACGGCACCCAGTAAATTTGTTGAGGCGGACAAACGGCACCCGCTAAATTTGTTGAGGCGGACAAACGGCACCCGGTAAATTTGTCGACCCGTACAATCGGCACCCGATTAAATTGTAAACCTGGACAAACGGCTCACGACTAAAAGTTATGAATGTTTGATGTTTTACCAATAAAGATATTTGACATTTTGTTGGACTTTAATGTACGAAAAAAAAATTACCGTTATGCTTATGCTTTTATTTTCAATATTTATTTACTGTTTATCGGCATCCGATCAAAGTCAATTGGTAAAACGCACCTTGTTGGAGTAATTTGTCTAATCCGCTAATAGGTTTGGTAAAAGAGATGATTAATAAATCCCGTCAACAAACTGTTTTATCAAACTAATTTGCGTGTGGATTGATTAACGTAATTTGCTAATTGGTTTAATAAAACATGCAAACAATTTACATACATCAAAGATAATTAAAGCATTCCTTAACTTAAGATGATTCCCGAAAACAACAAACTGCGAATGAAAATAAGTTTATATAGAAGATCCAAAATGGAATCGTTTCTAAAGCTACCAGGCTTCCGGTCGCCATATTGCACATTTTATTAACAAAGATATTTTTTGAGCTTCTGTCTTCACACCACAAAGTTAATAAAAGCAGAGAGAGAACATCAAGACCAGAGCTTATCCATATCCCAGCACTACCGCTACTGATACCCTGCCCGTCCATGATTTGTTTTGTGTCCGTTTTCGTAAACTCTAAATAGCACTATTTCGGACGTCATTTGGTATTCGGAATTTATTTTTGGTTTTTAAATTATAACATTTAACAACCACCAAATGACTTAATTTACCATTATTATTTATTTATATAAACTTATTGGGTTGTTTACCGGTGCGGTGCTTGTTATTTATGCTTTACTGTCAGGCTTTGAAAAACTATAATTAACGGTGACGGGATAGTAATAATTTATCCGTATTGGTTGACTTTCTTAGGACTACGATTGTAGAAGTCATTATTTCTTTATTCCCAGTCAAATTTTCTTTTAATACCTTCAATTCCTACAAATGTCTTTTTACAATAAAGTATCCAAGGAGCAGAGCAAGAACCTGACCCCTTTACTAGGGGAGGCGCTTTCAGGTTTGGATTCTCATCACCTTACCCACAACACCATGCCCTTCAGGTGCCTCCTCCAGTCAGTCGGAAGTGTAGGCTCCATTATGTCCTTCTTTTCTATCTTCCAACTAGCCTCGTGTTTGGCTAGGGAGCTTCCTGGATTCGTTGAGCGGACTGTGCCTCTTGCGTCTGGCTGCGTCTTACTGCAGCTCAAGTCCGCTCAGGCGCTTGCTACCCTTCTCTCTAGGGGGACTTTCCACATAGGCAGCGTCGCAGTCCGGGCCTTATCTCCCTCAAACACGAGGTCAGTTTCAGGTATTATAGCAGGGATCCCGGAAAGTCAGGAACTAACAGAACTTCAAAGATGTCTTGTATTTAGCCCTGCGATTCCCCTTTCTGAACTTTCTATTACCAACTTGGAAAGGATCGACCCCTATCGCCCCGCGCCCCCTTTCCGAGACTGGTTAAAATATCTTCCCTTACCTCTATTCCAGTCCCTAACACAATTCTTATGAACGGCACTAATATTGCCCTTGACATTCGTCCCTGCCCGGTCCAACCTGCCCGGTGTTTTAACTACCAGGGTTTCGGCCACATAGCCAGCAGGGGCAAATGTTCTAGTATTACTACCTGTTGCCGCTGCGCCGGATCTACTTGCCAGAGAAGTTGCACCATCAAAACACGTTGGTGCGCCAACTGTGGCGGCCCGCACTCCGCTTCCTACCACGGGTGCCCCTCCTATAAGAAGGCTGTTACTTTAGCCACTTTTGCCTATTTTTATGGTGTCACCTGGTCCGAGGCGAAGAGCAGGCTATTTGCACCTGACACTGCGAGCCACAGCGTGGGCGCCCGTAACACGATCAACACAACCGGTCCCACGTTATCACCCAAACATACCTCTACCGGTAGTATCACGCCCCAAACCGAGAGGTCATGTCCTATAGTAGCGGTTAGTGGGTAAGAGTACCCCCCCACAACCTATTAATAGGGACCCCCCCCCCAAAGGTTACTTTTGTGGAACCGGTAACCAATAACACACCTGATTTACGCACCACCCCTCCTGTATCGCCTATCCAGGGGGATTCACCCACTCATAGACGCCCTCCTGTGGCTACCAGGGGGTCCTCCCCGTCCGCCACGTTGACCGACGGTGCTAGCGACACCACCTGTAGTGGCCCTACACTGTCGGACGGCTCCATGTTTGATGTGACGGGGAGAGACTCTCTGGTGTCGGTGCACTCCAGTATATTGGATAATCTTACTATCTCTGGTGTCTGCGAAATAGAGGAGGAGCCCCGAGTTAGTGTCCCTCCTAACCGTCCCAGAATGGTCGACTCCCAGACATCCCTGATGATCTTCCCTGCCGACAACACCAGCAGACGTAACTCGTTTGCGGGGAATTCATTCATTAAAAGGATCCGCCAGCAGCAGGTCCCACATATAGGAAAATATATCTCAGCGAGCTGGCGGATCTGATTGCTGAGATACTAAAGGACCAGAAAAGGCCCACTGGGAGTCGTGTTATCTCGTACATGTGTAACAAAATTGATTCTCGGTTCAAAAATTGCAGAGAATCACTAACAAAGGTCATCCCCCCTGATAAATCCCTAACTAATAAAATCCATTCTGGAACTGGGGATCCTCCAATAACAACAGATCCAGGATGCCGCCCCCCCCCCCTGCCGGCGGTCCCCTCTCCGTAAACAAGAGCCTGTTCGGCTTGCCAGGACCCCCGCGAAACTCAAAGGGGCCAGTGCAGGCCATAAACTAGGAGTAAAATCTCCACATCATAAAATTAATCAGTTTAAATGCAAGTTAATTTCGCACCACTATGGACAGTAATCTGCAAATCATTTCTTTCAATGTCGGTGGTCTTACCGCCAACAGACTTACAGAGTTAAAGTATTTTATTGATAATAACCATAATACTCATATCCTATGCTTACAGGAAACCAAATTTTCCGATAGTACAGTAAAACAAATACCTGGGTACAACTGTGAATTTAAAAATTTTGGTATTTAAACCATTATATTGCTGGTGGCCTTGCCATATATATTAAAAACTCAATCAATTATGAACACCTGGGAGTGAACAACCAATTTAAATCTGATGGTAGTACTGCTATTGAGGCATTAGCAATTAAATTGGTTATTGACAAGAACCGGCCTCTTATCCTGGTCAATTTATATTCAAGAGGATGTGATCTTGAAACTCTGAACGGCCTCTTTAAGGAATTAAGGACCATTAAAGGACCCTTTGATGTAATATTCACAGGCGACTTTAATGCACATCACCCTGCTTGGGGTTCCATCAATTCAGATGCAGAAGGTCTGGCGGTAATAAAATGGTTGGACGAGCAAGATCTTATACTGCTCAATGACAGTTCTCCAACCAGACTTAACCCCACTGGATTAAACTCCCACATTGACCTTACTGTTGTTAATGCCAGAATAGCAAGTGCGTCTGCATGGGCAACCGTTAATGATACCATGGGATCTGATCACCACCCACAACAGGTTTCCCTGCTCAACTATATTGCACAGGGAACTGAGGCTCAATTCTCAGGAGAGCAAAAGTTTTTATTGGAAAAAGCTAATTGGGCTCAGTATAGGGACCTCTGCTCAGATCTCTCCCTTGCAGATGTTCACTCTCAGGACTCAAATCTGTTTTGTAACATCTTAACTAGTAAGATACTGTCCATAGCGGAATGTAGCATACCGGTCTCCTCCGGCAAGGTAAAGGCCAGATATAGGGTCCCGTGGTGGAATGAGGCGTGCTCCAAGGCGGTGCAGGCCCGTTAAAAAGCTTTAAAAATTCTTAAAGAGAACCCCGCTGAGAATAATCTTCTTAATTATAGGTCCCTAGAAAATCAGGCAAAGCGAGTTATTTTGGACGCAAAAACTCCAAAAAAAAAAGGAAAGTATTCTGTGATTCAGCAATTATTAATAAGAAAAATACTAGGGATTTTTGGCAAAAAATTCACAGAATTAAAGGAAAATCATTCACCCCTGTACCGCTACTTAAATACAAAGGCGAAATTGCCACTACCCAAAGGGAAAAGGCTCAATTTTTGGTACGACACTTCCAATCTGTCTTCAGTGACTCAAACCTTCCCGTTGAAACTTTTAATTATCAAAAGCGGTTTGAGACTGAGCACCACAATATTTTAAATGAGCCTGGGGACAACAGCACGCCTCTAAATTTACCATTTACTATAACAGAATTATTAAGTGCCATTAACAGCAGGAGCAACACTGCCACGGGGCCTGACAAAAAAAGCATATTTAATGTTTAAAAATATGCCAGCCATAACACTCAAAATTTGGCTCAACCTATTCAATCAGGTGTATAGGACAGGCACGGTACCACCCGAGTGGAAGCAGGCCACAGTGATTCCAATTCCTTAACCCGGTAAGGACAAAAATGATCCAAACTCATATCGTCCAATAAGTTTAACATCACACGCAGGTAAATTATTAGAAATAATGGTCAAAAATAGATTAGAACACTTATTGGAATCAAATAAAATACTAAACCCCTCCCAGTCTGGCTTTAGGAAGAGGCGATCCACTCTAGATCAGCTAGCTAGATTACAACATGATATTCTTTCTGCAAAAAATCAAGAGCAATCAGTATTAGCAATTTTTTTGACCTTCAGACAAGACAGCCTTTGATTTAACATGGACCTTTGGCATATTAAAAAGCTAGCTGACTATGGAATCACTGGATACTGTTTCCACTACCTCAGAGCTTTTCCAGAGGGCCGTAAAATCCAGGTCAGGGTCGATGGGGAGTTATCAGAGGTAGCCATAACTGACCGCGGAACACCCCCCCCCAGGGGTCCGTATTATCCCCGACTCTGTTCTCCCTCTCGTATACCGTCTACCTGATGCCGTAAAAGACTCAGGAATGGTTATCTCCCAGTTTGCCGATGACTCAGGCACTTGGTTAAAGGGGTCTAACATGTTACGCCTGTAAAAGAGGGCTCAAGCAGGCTTAGACTCCATATGGAAATGGGCAATTGAATGGGGATTCAAAATTTCTCCAACCAAAACCGTAGGAGTACTATTTGGCGACCTAATTCAGCACTCTTTGGACTTAAATTTAGGCGGCACCAAAATTATCTTTGAAAAAGTGGTGAAATTTCTAGGTATGAACCTAGAAAAACATTTAACTTTTACTCACCACTTCAAATATTTGGCAGAAAGGTGCGAAAGGGACATAAATTTAATAAGAATGTTAAGAGGCACAGGTTTCGGATCAGATAAAAGTAGCCTCTTAACTCTCTACAAATCCCTTATACGTCCAAAGCTAGATTATGGAGCCCAGAGCTATACATGTGCAAAGCCAAACGCCCTAAAAATGGTTGATTCCATTCAACACAAGGCCCTTAGGATAGCTCTGAGAGCCCTAAACTGTACACCAGGTGCACTTCTTGAACAGGAGGCCAATATGCTGCCTCTTGACTTGCGTAGAAAACAACAGTCCCTTAACTTCTGGACCAGGGCTAAGTCTCGGCATGGTTCAAACCCCGTTAACAAACTCGTCGGGACTGGCACCTTCATCAAGGGGAAAACACTTAAGCGTAAGCATGAAGCCCTACCTTTTGGTGCGAGTATTATGACCCTTGTTGAAAATGCCGGCCTCGTCAAGGTACCTGTATCAGACCTGAGGCCCTCCAGGCCCCCCCCCCCCGGGACGCTTGGACCCATTGATGTTGACCTATCACTCTCTAATAAAATAACGAAAACTGACTTGCCACAACTCATCTAGTCAGAAGCTCTCTCCCTTATAGATAAAATGTATGCTGAGCATCTAAAAATCTACACTGACGGTTCCAAATGCCCTAACTCTGGTTTGGTAGCCAACTCTTTTGTAATTCCCTCAAAAAATATTACCAAAACGCACAGGCTCAGCAACAATCTCGCTATTTTTAATGCAGAACTTTTGGCAATTAAATACTCTCTGTGCTAGATATTGGTCAATAAACCTACTAAAACTGCTATTTTATCAGACTCAATGTCATCTCTTGAGTCTATAAATACAGAAATAGCAGATCTAGGCCTGATATTTTAGCTAGCATTTTGGAACTTCATCAACAGTGCCTAGATAAATCTTTAAAGGTCACATAAGTATGGTGTCCCGCACATGTCACCATCAGTGGGAATGAGCAGGCCGACAGGGGGGGGGGGCCAAGGAGGATCTCTTGAGAGGGGCCGTAGATGCTGGGGAACCCCTGGCACCTACTGAGATCTACTCCCTGACAAAGAAATGTGTAGTGGGTGAGTGGAATCTCCGGACCGACAATTTGTCTTCCCGTCGACATACTTTTACCAGACCCGCGAAAACCCTCAGGCCGCCTGACAGATACTCAGCAAGCATTGTGCTTGACAGAGCCATCACGCGCCTGAGGATGGGAACCACCCTTTTACCCGGTGGCGCAGGAAATTATGTCCTCGGTGTAGACCGTGCATGTCCTGGGTGCCAGGAACCCCTCACTGCGCCCCACATGCTGCTGCACTGTCCTAACCATAAGGCGCAGAGGGACCACCTCGAAGCTGCATTGCACTCCCATGGACTAGTTTTAAACCTTTCCAACGTGCTAGACCCCAAGGGAGGAGCTAGGGGCCCGGTCTTCTCTGCCCTCGCCAAAAAACTTCTGGATTGTCAGAGAACTGACAAAATTTAGGTCATTGGGGGAGGGAGAGCAGCCAACACCCACCCATTTATTCAGTCTTGTGACTGTTTTCTTTTAAACTGTGTAATCTTTGCACAAACCTGACGTAATCTAGTAATTGTGTTGGATTTGTGTCACTTATACACAATTTTGTTTTAGTTTTTAATGGGTTTATTGTTCTACTCCGCCCTTTCTAAATCAGGCCAATGGTATTGACCTGGTTTTCTTTATTTAAAAAACATTTTTTATGAGAGTATGACGTAAGTCCACCATTTACATTTTACAGTATCTTAAAGGGGCCTTTTCACAGATTTCGGCATTTTTTTAACTTATTCATTAAATGCTTTATATTGATAAATGTAAACATTGGATCGTAAAAGCTCCAGTAAAAAATCAAGAAAAAAAATTAAAAAAGGAAAAGAACATTGCCCGAAGCAGGTTTCGAACCAGTGACCCCTGGAGTCCTGCCTGAGTCCTGAAGTAAAAACGCTTTAACCTACTGAGCTATTCCGCCGAGTACATATGCTTGACGTATTTTATACCTTATATAAGCAATCTTCGTAGTTTCACAAAATTTAACGACAAAAACAGAACTGTCCAAATTATTCAATCGTTTCGCGTTGCAACGCTTTATAATTTTTAGGTTTTAAAATCGTCAAAAGATGCATATAATGGCTATATTAGAGCATGGTTAATGCTCAGTATTACTGTTTCCTCACAAATATCATAACTAAAACGAAAACTTACGAATCTGAAACAACTTTTTTCAATTTTGTCAATTTACCAAAGCGTGAAAAGATCCCTTTAATATAATCATATTTTATGGCAGTTTTTATTTAAAAGAAAGGACGAGGCTGACCGGTAACCCGGGTATGTTGGCTGCATTGCACCCCCTCCCTTCCCATCTGACACCCCCCTTCTCCTTCAAACTCGAAGAGCCATGTCAGACAGGAGTGCACGGTGCAGGGTCATGTACACCTTGCAATACAATTTTAGCCTTTAAGGGTATTTTCAACTTTTGGGATTACTGTAACTTTCCCTATAAGCGGTATATTAGCAATCATAGCAAATAAAGTACTGTTGTACAATTTGTACCCTAATCTTGAGAAACTTGCTAATTTGTATAGTTAGTAAATAAGGTGTTCTTGTACCTTTTCTTTAACTTGCATCATCCCCTATATATTAATCTCTATAGTATGGATGCTAGCTTTTTGTGGGTTAGTTCCTGCATTGTTGTATGAGTTGGTCCTTAAAAATCCCATATATGACTAGAATATTTCAGTATATTAAACATAAGAGTGTATTATCTCTTTCTTTTTATTTATTATTAACCATGTGTAGTTCTCTTAGTTCCATTTACTTTGCACTCCCTCTGGTCTAGGGTCAAAACCATCAATACTTCTCCATACAAAATTATCTCCCCTACACAAACCTCAGTTGATTTGCCCCTGCTGGAAACCCCCCACCCCACCACACCTACCTACACTTCCAAACTCCTTCTTTTAACTCCCCAGGGTGGCAACTTGTTTTTTTTAACCTATCAATAAGTGTATATAATATTGTACACTCTGTACATAATCTGCTTTTATGTATAAACATTGTTTGTTTTTGTCTAATTTTTAACTGTAAAGTACATTGTTTTACCTTTGATTTTTATGTGGCCCTAAAGAGGTAACCGTTTGGCGACACGCAAGTTATTACCTGTAAATATATACATATTTTAATTAAATTTCTTTTAAATGTTGTCTTAACGCCACTCTGGGGGGACGTCCTTCTTTCATAGCCCAATCCTCTATAAGTTCTATAGGCCTACAGACAGGGTCTTAGGTTGGAGCATCACGGCTATATTCCCTGTCTGCAAGTTCAAGTTCAACATTGTTCCACACTTACAAATACATGCTAATCTTAATACTAAATATAATTTATAACTATATTGCATTACCAATCTCAATTGTTTGTTAGAAACTATATATAGTCAACATCCTTATTCTCGCGGTATCCCTATTTCCGCGGTATTTCGTTTGCGCCCCCTTAGTGTTGTTTACCTGTTAGATTTGGTGACCCAATTTCATTTGCCGTCAGAAAACAGTATTTCATCTACATCTACATGGTACTGCTATACAATCGTTGAACGATTATCAGAAGCAGGCGCGTTGTCAGAAAAAAGCTGTTAAAGATATGTTAAGTGCAATTTACTAGGTACAGATAAAAAGGTAAAAGAAGCTACAAGACTAAGATAAAAAAGTTAAAAACACAATAGACTAGAATTGGTGGAAAGGATGCAGCTGCCCAGTAAAGATGTCTAAACAGGGACTAGCTTGTAATGACACAGGCAGGCCATTCCACAGACGAATACTACGTGGGAAAAATGAATTCGAGTGATACTGTGACCTTGAGTATGGTACCAGGTAGTTAAGGTTTCTGGTGGGTGTCAGGTGGTGATGGTCAACCCACGCAAGATTATTTTGGATTTTGTATAATAATGTGACATTACTGATGTTACGACGCTGTTCTAGGGTTTGCCATTTGAGATCATTTAGCATTTTGGTAACACTACTGGTATAATTGTAATCATTTCAAACATACCTGGCAGCTGATCTTTGGACTTGTTCAATTTTGTAGATGAGATATTTTTGCCAAGGATGCCAAACAGTTGAACAGTATTCTAACTGGGGCCTAACATACGTTTTGTAGGCAGTCTCTTTAACCTTTTTATTTGAGGTTTTGATATTTCTTTTAATGAGTGAGTGAATTACTGGCCTTTGATGTTATGTTGTTCATGTGATTGGTTTAAGACAGGTCTTTACTTATGGTGACACCTAGGTATTTTGCAGTCTCTGTGGCTTTTAGTTCTATACCATTGAGTTTGTAGGCAAAAAGGAAAGGATGTTTTTTTTTGCGGCTGATTCTAAGGATTTCACATTTGTCGGGGTTGAATTCCATTGACCAATCGGATTCCCAGTTTTCAAGATTTAAGAGATCATTTTGGAGGGTTTGTGCATCTTGGGTAGATTTAACTGTTAAATAAACGATAGTATCATCTGCGAACGCCAGATATGACTGGAAGGTTGTCAGAGTTATGGCCCTCGACGGCAACCTGCTGGGTGCGACCGTAAAGGAATGACCTTATCCAACAAATGGTCTCGGGGTGTATCCCTAGTCTATGAAGTTTCATGAGGAGTTTGTGATGGTCGACTTTGTCAAAGGCTTTGCTGAAGTCCATGACTATAATATCAGTTTGTTAACCTTGTTCTAGGTTGTCATAGACTTCCTGAGAAAAACTAATGAGCTGGGTTTCACAGCTATGTTTTAATCTGAACCCGTGTTGAAATTGACTTAAAATATTATGTTCGTCATAAAAAGACATGATATTGGAGACAAGTATATGCTCCATAAGCTTAGAAGCAATACAGGTTAGTCAGATGGGTCTATAGTAACTGGGGTTGCATTAAGGGCCTTTCTTGAACACTGGAGCAATGACTGCGTGCTTCCAGTCATTCGGGACAATATCTGATTTCAAAGAAATTTGGTAGATATGGGTAAGGACAGGGGCTATTTCATGGTGGAGTTCCTTTAGTAACCTTGGGGAGATCTGGTCGGGTCCTGAGGCTTTGCTGGGGTTTAAACCTTTAAGGAGTTTCCGTACTCCATCCTCGGTGATAGTGACATTTTGCATCTTTGGGTGGTTTTGTGGGGTGAGTGTCTGTTTACAGTACTGAGAGAGACTCAGTCATATGAGCTTTATTTTGGTAAGTTGTGATTGTTATCCGTGAGAAATACGTTTTTCCACCAAATTAAACAATATTCACATTCAATTTTTCAGTATTTTAGTTTTTTACAACTTGTTGCACATCGTCTGCGCGCATTTTCCCGATCTCATTAATATGCAAATTTTACAAGCTCCGCCCACATGACTAAGGTTACACAACACATTTTAAAGATTAGGCCTTAAACCACTTAATTTTATACGGTAGGATGAACCTGAATGATCATGAGGGTTGGGTCTTAAAGGTGCAACGATTAATTATCTATGAGGATTTATGCATGTAGACAAAGTTTTCCACCACAGCTAATACACTTTCCTGATCAGAAATGGATCTTATTGGGACAATGTGATATTTATAAACATTGGGTGCATCTGACACAGTGTACACATGGTAAAATGCTCAGAAGAGGAAGCCCCTTTAGGTGCATGCATTGTCCAGAGGAGTAGCATCATGACTGTTGTGCAGTTCAAAAGATTGTTAAACTACTTATGTTCATTTTAAATCAAATTTAATCTTTAATAATTAATGTTACTATTACAAAGTTAAGCTTCGGTGCAGATATCATGTTTTAACTGTGATTTAGTGATGTAAAGCCTGTTGACATACTTACCGCGAGAATATAAATATGGCGTCTCGTACGCATCAGTGAACAGTATGGTGTATTAAATGCTTGGCACGAAATAAAACATTATTTATATGAATAAAAATTAGATGGATATCAGCGGAAAAGTAGTTTATCTTCGCAAAGGAGTCCATAATTTATAAATTTAGTATTTATTTTAACTTTAATTTTTATTTGAACGTTAAGTACCGCGAGAATACGGATGTTTTCATGCAAATCCCCTTCCTTTTTTTCTTATGAGAGCTATTAAAACAGGCTCTACCTTCCCCTATTAATTAAGGTTTACAAATCTCTATATCATACCATCGCTTAGAGTTCCTAGCATAACATTTAACTCAAACACCAAATTACACCTTTCTATAGGTTTATTATGTACGTAGATATATAGTGGCAATGTTGAACCACTTGGTATCTGAAAAAAAACTAAAATATTTATAATTTTTGCATATATTATACATATAACACTTCCGTGTAATTTTTTTTCTCCCTAGAAACATTGAATTAAAAGTATTATTATGTTAATTTTAACAATAAAACCACAGATCACAAAGTCTCAAGACTCCAACAAGCCCATTGCAGTATATACTGAACAGTGGGTCTAGTAATGATAATGCCACATTCAACACTATATGTTTTCACCATCTTTACTCATAAAAATTGGGCTGTTCTCTCTCTCTCTCTCTGAAAAAACAAAACAAAACATACAATAACAACATCTTATTAAAATTGATAATAAATAAAAATTATAGTAACAGAACATAAACATAGTAAGTTATTACTATAAAACAAGTCATGAATTTCTTTAAAATCCAAGTTCTTTTGGATGTAATTATTCTTTTTCTTTCATTTCTATATTTTCTGCATAGAAATTATTACTGTTTACTTTTTGTAAAGTGCAATGTCAAGGTCGTCCGCCGTGGGAAAATTTCTATTTTAAAACGGATTGACCTTTTTGTAAATTTTAATAAGAAATTTCGGCTAATCAGCGCCATCGTTATAAAAGTCTATTAACCAATACAAACGCCGCTTTTTAACAGCGTTAGGCTCAGCCAGTGTAAAGCTATTTTTTAAACTACTAGATTTTTATTAAAGCACCGCACCAACACTGCAAAGTTTTCTATTTGTATCAATGGTACAGCCCAGTGAAATCGGGCTGTCCATTTTATGGCCGTTTTCGACCTTTTAAATGCAGAGTTTTATATGTTAAGCAGTGTGCTCGGGCAATGGTTTATTAACAGAAGTCCCGAGGGTAAACAACACCATTAGTCAAAGAATCGTTTCACACAAAAAATGCAATTCATTACGACATGTAATGGTTTGCGAAGGTTGTGTTATGACAACTACATGTATACTCAACAAAAGTCTTTGAAGGACAGCATACGTTGGACATGCACATAGAGGCGAGCCTTTTCCTGCAAGGGTGCGCTGACTTCGGACATAAACGTGAGTAAACTCTACCATTTCTGTTGCATCAGGCAAACATAGACATTAACGTAAACGATCATGTTCTCCAATTGACATGATTATTTCTGCTCCATTATTTGCTTTTTCCGCGAAAAATGGTTGAATTAAGTTATTGTGTTCAGCGACCTATAAAATTGTCTGAATTTCTTGATTATACAGAATTTTTTATTTGCTCAATTTCAATTTGCTTTCAAAGTATGTTTTTTAAGGAAAATGAAAGAAAAATATATTGCCGTTTTGTCCCGTATTAAGTTATTGTGTTCAGCGAATTATATAATTGTCTGAATTTCTTATTTGCTCAATTTCAATTTGCTTTCAGATTATGTTTATATAAGGAAAATGAAAGAAATATTTTACCGAATATATTGCCGTTATGTCTGTCCCGTATTAAGATATTGTGTTCAGCGAATTATATAATTGTCTGAATTTCTTATTTGCTCAATTTCAATTTGCTTTCAAAGTATGTTTGTATAAGGAAAATGAAAGCAATATTTTACCGAATATATTGCCGTTATGTCTGTCCCGTATGAAGATATTGTGTTCAGAGAACTATATAATTGTCTAAATTTCTCATTTGCTCAATTTCAATTTGCTTTCAAAGTATGTTTGTAAAAGGAAAATGAAAGAAATATTTTACCGAATATATTGCCATTATGTGTGCGCCCCGTATTAATTTATTGTGTTCAGCGAATGATATAATTGTCTGAATTTCTTTTTTGCTCAATTTCAATTTGCTTTCAAATTATATTTCTATAAGGAAAATGAAAGAAATGTTTTACCGTACAATAAGTCGTATATCCCTTTTTCAGTGTACCGAGGTGCGTTCGTTGATCGGCCACTGTCATGAATTCGAACCATCGAAAACAGTCGGGATGATACTCAGGGACGATATCATTGCATCAGCCAGTGCCAACCGTACTCAGCAAGGACAGATTTTAGCAGACAAGCTGATTTAACACCCAGTTGATGTGAGTTCATCTTCTATGTTAACTTTAATGTGTTTATATAAATATGTGTTTACATCCAACGTGACACATCTTTAGCTCTGATATAAAGCATTTAAACATGTGTATAATATTGTGACAAAATAAGATGTAACATGTGGTGATATATCGTCAAACAACACAGTAATTACATGAGTGTGGTCAGGTCTGCTTGCAATACGAACTAATCGCGGTTTCGACTATGTATCACATGCAGATGTAATCAGTCAATACTAAATATAAATGTTTTGGTTCAAGGTTAGAGTGGCAGCAGGGAATAAAGAATCCTTGAAGCGTGCCATCAGACGGGCTAAGAGAGACACCGTACCTGCAGAACCAGAGACGATCTCGTCCATACCGTTCCCACTACCCGAATCGTATACTACTACATCTTCTGACAGTAACGAGCGATTTCTCGTCTATGACAACGGCTCTGAAACTGCACGTGTATTAGTATACTGCAGTCGTGTCTGGTTAGAGTTGCTGGGCGAAGCAGATACGTGGTTTATGGATGGAACGCACTCGACAGCGCCACGAAAATTCGCACAGCTGTTTTGCATCCGGGTGCCACTTGGAGAAGGACACGCTACAGCTGCATACAGTCTCCTACCCGGCAAGCAGCGAGAACATTACGAGGAGTTCCTCATCGCCATCCTGGATGCTACGGGAAGACGTGCGGCCATCGCCGTCAACTGTTATAATTGATAACGAGACCGCGATCCATAATGCAGTACTCTTGGTGATAAGCCAGAACATCAAAATCCAGTTACATATGTATATAATTTATTTCCATTAGTTTTTTTTTTATAAGGTTGTTTCGAAATATAAGAATTGTCACAAGTCTTTGTATATTGTCAGGAAATTTCTTGAAATTGAAAGCTTCATTATAGGTCGGGTGTCTTTAGTGTACAACATAATGACATTTAGAAGCTGGATATACATTGTTGTTATATACACCGGATGCAATGAAACAGATTTGTTGATGCTAATATTTTATTTTATAGGGTTGTTTCTATCACCTTACCCAATCAACCTGGAGACGCATACAGAGCAAGGGTTTGCAGGCTCTGTACCGCGAAGACAAGGCGGTTCGACATTTCTTAGGTATGCCTTTTTGGTACGCTTTAAGGCCTTTTTGGTAAGGCCTTTTTGGTATTCGGCCTTTTTAGTTTGCGGCCTTTTTTGGTTTTCGGCCTTTCAGGACCTAAACCGTCTGTAACAGTGTCTGTCCGATTATCCTTTATTTTGGTAAAGCGCGTTCGAAAAAGGTGCGAAATCTGTCAACTTAATATACAAATGTAATGAATGTGACACCTGTTGACTAACTTCTCAATATTTGACATTTGTAGAAGTGCGAAGGACGCCAGTTACCGGGGTTTCAACTTCATTTCACTAAATTTGTCTGAAGGCCTATGTTACTTATGTACGTAGATATGTTCGTGTAGTAATAGACATGCCGGCCTCACATCACAAATTTAATAAATTATTAATTCATTTGCACGTAATGTTAACGTCTGTGTTTCTCAACAAATATAATCAAAATATAAACAATGCAAATTTCTTTAGAATAATGTCTTTTCCATAATTCTATCAGAAACAACACTAATATTTTAACAATAAGAATAGACTTCCTTTAAACAGAATATACCATACAAGCGGAAAGTGTCGTCCCAAATTAGCCTATGCGGACTGCACAGCAATAACAATGCAAGTGAAACAACAACAAGCAATCACCAAAACACTAGCCAATATAATCACAATATAAGCAATGCATTTTCTCTGTATTGCGCAGTCTGCACAGGCTAACCGGGGTCATTCCGCTAAGAAGAGACTTTCTTTAAACAGAATATACAAAACAAGCGGAAAGTGTCGTCCCAAACTAGCCTGTGCGGACTGCACAGCAACAACAATAATAGTGAAACAACAAAATAGCAATCAACAAAAATACTCGCCAATATAATCACAATATAAGCAATGCATTTTCTCTGCACTGTGCATTCCGCACAGGCTAATTGGGATCGACACTTTCCACCCAACATGGATTTCCGCTAAGAAGAGACTTCCTTTAATACCATACAATCGGAAAGTGTCGTACCAAGTTAGCCTGTGCGGACTGCACAGCAACAACAATGATAGTGAAACAACAAAATAGCAATCAACAAAAACACTCTCCAATATAATCACAATATAAGCAATGCATTTTCTCTGTACTGTGCAGTCCGCACAGGCTAATCAGGGATGACACTTTCCGCCCAACCTGGATTTCCGCTAAGAAGAGACTTCCTTTAAACAGAATATACCAAACAAGCGGAAAGTGTCGTCCCAAGTTAGCATGTGCGCACTGCACAGCAACGACAACGATGTATATTAATTCAGTGCATGTTCCTATGCATTTACATATATAATAATAAAGTGTATTTTTTTCGGATTATTTGTGAGCGCAAAATGGAATAATTTAAGGACCAATCAACGATGATAACTAATTAATATGCAGACAAATGCTTGACGATAACAAACGTTCTACAGATTATTTTTAAGTATTTATCATTAAAGTATGACAACTATTGGCATTACCATGTGTTCGCAGATCGAACCTTTTCGCACAACTGCTGAACATCGCGAACGATGTCAACAGGAGACGACTGGCCGATGTCGTTCGCTCCCGAAACGATCACCACGACCTAACAATTAAAAATAAACAAATAACTTTCTTTTAGACTTGTAAAAGTATTATTAACCAGGTTTTCCGAAGGAAAAAACTGGTTATTAGATTGGCGAATGCGGGCGGGCTGGCTGGCTGGCTGGCTGGCTGGCGGGCTGGCTGGCTGGCTGGCGGGCTGGCGGAACAAGCTTGTCCGGGCCATAACTATGTCGTTCATTGTCAGATTTTAAAATCATTTGGCACATTTGTTCACCATCATTGGACGGTGTGTCGCGCGAAATAATTACGTCTATATCTCCAAGGTCAAGGTCACACTTTGAGTTCAAAGGTAAAAAATAGCCATAAATGAGCTTGTCTGGGCTATAACTATGTCATTCATTATGATATTTTAAAATCATTTGGCACATTTGTTCACCATCATGGGACGGTGTGTTGCACAAAAGAATCACGTCAATATCTCCAAGGTCAAGGTCGCCACGACTAAAAATAGATTTATTTTAAAACAAACTTACAAAGGGTGTTAATTTTGTTTGTTCATTTAAAAAGTTCAGTTTGAGTTGTCTCCCTTTATCAGATTTTTTTTCACAATGAAAACCTGGTTTTGTGACAATTTTGTCCCTTGTTCAATATGTAATACAAATCAACACACAACACGATATATGTAGAAAACCCATATAGCTGAAACGGTCTCCGGACAATCGCTCCCACGGACAATTACTATTACGCTTATTATGCCAATGCGGATGTTCGCTCCTTGTTTATTTAGACAACCCGGACCGTCGCTCCAACATTATTTTGACAACCCGGACATCCGCTCCTACATTACGTTTACTGGAAGAAGTGCGAATTTTTCGAATGGAAAACAAACCCATCATAACCACAAAATTAGCATAGGAGCGATTATCCGTGAGACCGATAGTCCGAGATACAACGTACCAGCAATGTATATGATCAATTTATACAACTTGCTTGAGCTAAGCGGGTTGCACCAAGGTTCGTTCGATGAATAACGCCATAAGAAGTTTGATTAACCCAATGAAATAATTTATTTATAAATTTAACTAAATCGTCCATTTAACCGAATAATATTGTATTATATATGTTTTTGGTGGTCTTAACATTTTATCAACAGACACACAAACAATCGTGACTATATTGTCATTCTTAATAGTTCTAATACTTATATATACATAACAAAGAAACTTTTGTCTATTATGAAATAACCGCACGCTACAAACAACATTTTAATTTTCTTTGGTTCATGGACAAAGGGCATTAATCCACACAAAATTTAATTTTGCGTGTTATACGTGTAAAACTGATTAATTACAATATATATTTACTTCATGTGCAGTATGCAACACCTTTTACATCATTATCCGTAATGTGACAAACATTTAAGTAAAACTGATTTATTAATATACCAAATAACTTTAATTGATTAATGTTTGGCAATTTCAATTAATGATCGTTGTATTTAACACCTTTCACACCACACGAACAGACATATTATCCGAGAAAAACACTGACCACAAGTTTAAAAGTGACGTTAAAGTGACCAGGGGCCATGTCTATTATGGGAAGCTCAATTAGAATGATACCAGAGTTAATAACTATTTTGTATCAAACCCTGTCAATCAGACACCTTTGAGTCTCTTAAATAACGTCATCGCATTCCGATTCAATCGATGCGCCAATTTAACTAAAATCGTCAACTTGTGCATTTTAAATTGCATGTTACCGAACGCTTTCATATTTTTGGTTACTGCACTACATTTCTTGTATGCATTGAAGTGTCCCACGTTTTCCATGGTGGGAAATAATGATGATTTACTTTTCAGCAATGCTTTCTTGTATTTTAACAGTAATTTCATTTTTAAATTATTATTTTATTTAATTAAAGCGATTGAATCGCAGAGACAGGCTTTTTCGACAAAAATAGTCAGTGGTTTAATTGTCAAAAAATAATTTGGAGTTTAATAATCCCGATTTTTATGGGTCTCCGTTTGATATGAATTGCACATTACAAATTGTCATGTCGCATTCTATTATCTTCAAGTTGCGTCATGCCTTTCATCATGCTTAGTGCTTATCGCATACGTCTTGTTGATAAGTTAGTGTAATTACTTGTGCCATACTAATGAGTAATGTAATTACTATTGTAAAGTTGTAATGTACTAACGATAAAGAGATATCAACTTCAATAAAGCTGGTACTAAATGGTGCTATTTACAATTATAAAGAAACGACAGATTCATTTTGTCATGTCATGTTTCTAGTATATGAAACCAAGTGGTGCAAAGAAGAACAAATGAGCATGGAAGTTGCAATATATACCAAAATGCAATTGAAATTTGTCAACATTTAGTTGTCATAAGCAATATATATTGTTATTAAGCTATATGAAATTGGCATTTAGCAATATGAATTGAATTGTCATTTAGCAATATGAAATGACTGGCGGACATTCCGGGGGACCCTCCCTTCCATAGTTTCTATATTTACAGTGGTAGTAGTTGTCGTATGAGAAGTAGTAATTAATGTTGTTGTATTTGAAGTCTTTGTCAAAGCAATATTTTAGTTTTCTGCCGTAGCGGTGATGTAAGTTGGTTTCGTATTACCTGTTGATGTCTTAACAACGGTAGTTGTAGGGTAGAAGTAGGTGCTATATTATCAGTAGTAGCAGCTCCTGTCGCAGCAGTATTAAATGTCGCTATCTTAATTGAAGTGTTGCTGTAATAGCAATATTTATAAAACTTCGTACTATGTGGTACTATCAACGGATATGTAATGCTGATCGAGTAGGCGATTTCTCAGCTAAATTGTAAAAGAAAGGTCAAATGTGAAATGGGGTGTTCACAGATCGGTAACCCATTACCCCTGGACTTTCTATATCAATGTGTGTGTGTGTGTTGTTCTGAGTTAATTTTCAGGTTCCACGCCCCTTCACGGAGTCATTTTAGCTGGACCTGCCCCTGTGACCTTTAAGGGGAGAAAATTTGAGCCAAAGTAGGTTAAATTTACCCCGGCTTCCCGGGTATTCGCCAAAATTTAGATCCAAATAGACAAGTGCACGGTGGCCAATGAGACCTTTAATGTGCACTGGTAGACAATAGACAATCTCAAAGATAAAATACTGTCTGGACGCAGCTCCACCAAGGGTCTGCAGCTCGCCGCTCTGCCTTTATGGCCACGCTTGAAGTCACCGGCCGTCGTCTTCATCCCCGAGACGGTTTCCCCCAACACGTTGAGCTAACTGAGTACCGCCGTTCCGGGGTCTCTTCATCCCCGAGACGGGTTCCCCAGCACGTTGAGCGTACTACCGCCGTTCCGGGGTCACTCTAGGGCCACCCCCTCGATGTTCATGGGTTTGCCCCCATTTAAGCCAATGGACCCAGGTCCGTCCCCACACTGGTGGTCTCGCTGTCCCGCCGTACCCGTCCCTCTACAGACGGGACCTCTGGACCGGTACGGGCAGGCGAACTCTCAATGATAAACCAGCGGATTGGTCAGATCCGCTGCATCCTGGAGAAGACAGCAGTCTCAGCGGTGAAGAAGATGTCCGGCTCGAGGGTGACGGACTCAGCTGGATTTGCTGAGCCATCCGCAGAAGATCAATGATCAATCTTCGCAGGCAGCTCCTGGCCTCGGTCGCGACGCGCACGCTCCAGCTGCTGACCGAGTGCTATACCAATGCAGACCGCATTTAGTTTACCAAGTATGGTCTTAGCTCTGTTAACAATATTCAGGTTTAAAGCTGTGAATACGGCAAGGCAACAACTGCAGCATTTAGAGTCAGCAAATTCATTTTAAAAGTAATATTGGTCATTTTAGCCAATTTTAGCCATGAATTATTATATTTAAAAAAGTATTATTTTGATAAATATCATCCATTAAACTATTTAAGCAAATATTGATTTGAATATCTTCGTAATTAGGCCTATCTGTTAAATTAATAAAATGATTCTCTGTCTATTTATAGCAGGCACAATTTACGAGCAATATCATTGGACACGGTTGCAGTCGTGGAACAACGCTTTATGCCGGCGAAAGAACGATTTTCCGGAGATAGTCGATAATCAAATGAGCGTCTATTTTAAGACTTGCCGGAGGCATGAACCTCTACGTTTTATATTACTAGTTAGGCCACACAAATTTAAAGTATCGTTTAAGACAAAACTTGCTAATACTGTGTGCTGCTGTGTTGTTTTAAAGGTGTAAGAAGATTACGTATACTAACACGACAGCGAAACTGTATAAAACGAACATGTCAGTAGGTCAAGTAAAATTAATTAGATCTACGCATATTATAAACACATCAGTGAAAATATCTGTCCCAAAACGCGGCTTGAATTGATTAAGATTGGAGATGTACAAATTGCGTGTCACTTTATTTGTCAAACTATTTTTGCACAAATAATTTTTTTTCACTCCATATGTTAATTATCATAAGTTTACGGCGCTTGATTATTTTTATGACAGTACTATGAGTACGAAACAGAACTTTTTATGACATTTATACTTTATCGATGAGGAATAAAATTATTGATATAAAAATGAATTACTTGATATCAAAATTTTGATAATCGATATTTGACAATCTTTTCATCATATCAGAAAATCGGTTACATTTTCCGATATATCAATAATTCGTTTATTTTGTATGCAGTTTACATGATTTTCAAAACAAAATCGAACGTGAAACATTATTGACTACATGTATATTGCTATATAAAAAATCATCACAGACAATATGTGCATCACTAAAAGTATACCTAGTTAGGTCACGTCTTGGAATTTGAACTAATCTTCGTGTTAAAACGAACATGTTTTCAGTTTAATTTGGCATGAGTGTATTTATTTCTCTATTAAAAGTATTTTGCTTTCATAAAATTACTAAAATTTTAAGTGCGGAGGTGGCAGCAAAACCCAGTCACATGCATTCATTATCATGGATTAGTTATGTTTTTCTCTCTTGGTAAGCTGGTTTGCTTAGCAATAAGTGCACATATTTATGCCAGAAAATGACATCTGCCCAACTTGAATCAGAGGTAAGGGAGAGTGGCCTTAAGAGGTTTTCATGGCCAATGCTCACTTAATGTATGTGGCCGTTCCCGCGGCTTTGTTGTCCAGCGTGCTATCAACTGAGACAGCTTACAAAAGTGCAACTTCTGTTCCTATATAAATAAGCGGTAATTTGAAACCCCTTTACAAAACTTAAAGGTTTTGGAGTGCACATAAATATTTATTTTCACAATACTGTATTAACGATATTACGGGAATTCAATGAAACTTTACGGTAAGCTTCACTACCAACAGGAGATGTGCATATTATCAGCCGGTTATGGTCGGATGATTTTTCACAGAGTTATGGCCCTTTGAAATTTTCTATAAACTGTACATATAGTGCAATTCTTGTTGGGGCTATTTCTCCCCAACTACTGACTGGAATTCAATGAAGCTTTATGGGAAGCTTAACTACCTTGAGGAGATGCGCATGTTATTTGTGGGTTCTGATTAGATGATTTATTTAGAGAGTTATGGCCCTTTGAAATTTTTAAGTTGCTAAACCATCCATCGTATTATTTTGTCCAAAGTTATGCCCCTCAAGATGTTTCCTTTTATCTGAATATATTGTGCAATATTGTGACAAAAAAACCTTTGGGGAGCATCACCCGTCTCCGACGGTTTCTTGTTTGACTTAGTAACTTTGAATATATGGTAAGATTTTGTGTTTACATCCTCTTTACTTCTAAAGTATCAAGGCTATTGCTTTCAAACTTCAAATACTTTTCCTACTTTCATGAGGGTACTGTACCTGGCAAGTTGAATTTTACCTTGACCTTTTAATGACCTTGACTCTCAAGGTCAAAAAATTTAAGTTTGCTAAAATTACCATGACTTCGTTATTCATGATCAGATTAGATTGGATTGATACTTTGACAAAACAACTCTTACCTGACATACTACAATAGACTCCACCCAAACCATCCCCCATGCCACCCCCCCCCCCCCCCCCCGAATCCCCCCCCCCCCAAAAAAAAATTGTAATTTTTATTTTTTCATTTTTTTTTATTTTTGAAAGATAATCTTACAAATAACCACACCCTCACACTATACCCCCCCCCCCTGACCCCCCTGACCCCCCAATTTTTTTTATTTGTAACATGGTTAAAAACCAAAAATATTTATTTTTATTATGTTATTTTTGAAAGACCGTCCAACTATCCCACCCAAGAACCCCCCACCTCCACAAAAATAATAAATATAAATTTTTTTTATTCCATTTTTAGTCTTCTACCGGTTTCAGCGAAGGGGACTTATGGTTTGCACTCTGTCTGTCTGTCTGTCTGTAAGTCAGTCAGTCAGTCAGTCAGTCAGTCAGTCAGTCAGTCAGTCAGTCAGTCAGTCAGTCTGTCAGTCAGTCTGTCACACTTTTCTGGATCATGCGATAACTTTAAAAGTTCTTAATATTTTTTCATGACACTTGGACCATGAATAGATGTCAATATGGGCATTATGCAAGTCATTTCATTTTGTTCCTACGTCAAAAATTATGGTTGCTATGGCAACAAATAGACTAGAAATACTGCTGAAAATGGTGGTTTTTGGATCATGCGATAACTTTTAAAGTTCTTAGTATTTTTTTTCATGAAACTTGAAACATGGATAGTTGACAATATGGACAGTATGCACGTCATTTCATTTTGTTCCTACGTCTAAAATTCTGGTTGCTATGGCAACAAATATATATTTAAAAAAATCTGAAAATGGTGGAATTTCTGACAATGGTGGAGCCGGTAGGGGACTTACATTGCTTGACAATAGTCTTGTAATTTCTTATTTTGGGAAGATAATGTAATAAATGACCACACCCCCACACTATACACCCCTCTTCACCCCACCCCTCCATCTTTTTCATTGAAGTATTGAGATAGGTCCTTTCATCTTTTAAAAGAAAAATAGATGAGCGGTCTGCATCCGCAAGGCGGTGCTCTTGTTTATGAACGTCATATATCGATAAATTATTGCTAGATACAGTAGATTGTTGTGTTCATAAATACATACTACGCATGCTCTTTATTTGCAGAATAATTCACCGATGTCATTTTCTCATGTTTGGTTACTTTTTTGGGACAGAATTTTCGCCCCATTTTCGCAGCCAAAACTATAGCCCTATGCAATAAAACATGTACACAATTTATTAAAGGGACCTTTTCACATATTTCGGCATGTATTGAAGTTTGTCGTTAAATACATTATTTTGATAAATGTAAGGAGTGGATCTAAAAAGCTCCAGTAAAAAAAAAAACAAGAATAAAAATAAAAAAACAAGAAAAAAGGAACCCTCACATGGGCCCGAACCACTGACCCTTGAGTAAAGGTCTATCGCTTAGACAACTCGGCCATCCGTGCTCACACAATGAGCGATGTATTTTATACTTTATATAAGCGATTCTCGTAGTAACACACAATGCAACTACAACAACAGAAATTATTCAAACGTTACGCGTTGCAACGCTTTATACTCTCAGTTTTTTAGATCGTCAATTGATGCATATAATGGATGTTTTAGAGCGTGGTAAATATTCAGTATTACTATTTCCTCACAAATGTCATAATTAACTACAGCGAAAATTTGCGAATCTGAAAAAAATGTCAGTTTACCAAAACCTGAAGAGGTACCTTTAAGGACAACTTAGAATTTTAAGTTGAATTTTTGTCGTATTATTTTAGTGGTTGTTAGATTATTTCTATTTTACAAAGCAGTATGTGCACAGTGAATAATGTTATTTGTTGTCATTTATACCCTGAACTCAGGTGTTCTTGCGGTACTAAGGAGGTACACATTTTCATCTCAACATCATGTTTATTGAATAGCGATTGAATAGACATTCATAGTTGTAACAGTATAGGCCTTAAATTGAATGCATGAGTCATACCTAGTGCCACTCTGTTAGTATATACATACATGCCTCCGCAGTCTTCTCAGTCTATTGCTAGCGCTCACCACATGCATGCGCACTATCAAGTTGCACTATCATGGATGTATAATAAACTTATAAACCATACGTGTAGTGTCATGTAACAGCTTATGTCATGTAACAGCTTATAACATATCGTTTATTCTTATGAGTTTATTCTTATGATGGAAATTAATAAGGGGATATTTCAATAATATGTATATGCAATGTTAGGATGAAGTTTGAGAATTTAATAATACATTTTTGGGAGATATTTGTCTTTTACAAATAATTTAAGAGTACACATAAACCAAGCCCTGATTTAAGATTTATTTCAAGTAAGAACACAAATACGTTTACACCCAGGGTGGGGTATACATGTAATTGGGGTCAATAAAATGAAAAGTCATTTAGATAAAAGAATCGAAGGACCATATACTTAACAATGAGGTCAGGGTCAGCATATAGACACGAGATTAAAAGTACCCACACATGGTCATCAAACAGCACAGATGAAGGGGTCACCTATTTGCATAGGATACACAAGTTATGGCACTGACAAATATAACGAGATTACTCTATATCAATAAAAATTGATAAGATTTTAGTGCATTTGGCAAGCAAGTAAATATATGAATAAATTGTTCCTTCTAGAACATTCTAATAAGTCAACCTATCCGTAATAAGCCCGGACCTTGGTGACCAATGGAAATTACAAGTAGATTTAAGGTAATTAACCTGGGGATAAAATGCAGTGTTTTAGTTAGTAAAAAAAGGATCTGCGGTTAGGTTTGAAAAGAACTTGAAGAGTTGTCACGTCTTCTTAACGTGGCAGCCATGTTGGCTGCCGCGCTGTAAAATTGTATTTCGTGTACATTAGCAAGCGTTGTGTTAAAAGAAATATTCGACATAAATAAATCGCGATGAAATCAGAAATGAACTTTGGTTGTTACTGTGTGTTATCAACGAACAATGTGTAATTACGTGACAGTAGTTTATTAAGTACACCATAAACATGGTGTCAGGAGATAGCTGATAATTGGATTCATCCGTTCGGACAGTTTCAAAACAAAACATGTGCCAATTATCTGGATATAGTTGATGAAGCACCACCAGCAGCCGCGATCGCAGCGCTATCGACAATGCCATCGTTAATTCCGTTTCCTGGAGAGCTCGACTTGGACGTTAACATTGCCCCAAACTGGAAACAATTTTATCGCTCGTGGATTAACTACGAAAAAGCATCAGGACTAAGTGTCAATGCAAAGGATTTACGTGCCGCTACGTTCCTTACATGCATAGGACCGGAAGCTTTGGACGTGTTTGAGGGATTCGCATTCACTCTGGACGAAAGCCATGAAGACATAGACGTCATTCTACAGAAATTCGAAGCATTCTGTGTTGGGAAGACCAACGTTACGTCGGAAAGATACCTGTTTCATACGTGCGTATATTAAGGTGAGATGGACTCATTTGACACGTATTTGTCAAAAATACGCCAACTTGCCAATACATGCGAATACGGACAATTGAACAATGACTTAATCAAAGACCGATTGGTTATCGGAATACGCGACACACAGGTGCGTAAACGTCTTTTACAAGAAGACAAATTAACTTCGCAAAAATTCATTGAGCCTCAAGTGCAAAAATCAAGACAATTAGCAATGGTGCGTCAGGTGTGTTCGACGATGTCCATGTCGTCAAAACAAAATTGAAGCCGCAACAAAAGCAAAGCAATCACAGAGGGCTAAAGTCAGCCATCAAGAAATATCCTTATTGTGGAACAAATTGCATGCCAAACAAGTGTCCGGCCTTTGGAGTAAAGTTCCGGAAATGTGGCAAACTTGATCATGGTGCGTCAGAATGTCTCTCAGACAGAAGAAAATCATAACACAAAAGCAATTTGACCTTTAAGGTGATGGTAATTGCGATGACATATTAAAACTCAACGCAGGAAAGTGTTTTCAGAACAAAATTTATGGAAACATGTTACTAGTGAAACTCGGGGAAAACAATGTAATTCCAATTAGATTCGGGCGCGACAACAAATATCATCTCACGGTCACTAATCCCCGGAGTTGAAATTGATTACACTGAATCCAAATTGAGAATGTATGACAAATCAGTGATCAAAGCTGAAGGGAAATGCAAATTAATGATAAAAAATCCAAAGACACATGCCAGGCACAATGTATAATGTTTAGTGTTTGATAAAGATGTAACCCCGCTGTTGGGCGCAGAAGCAATCCAAGAAATGCAATTGATAAAAATTCAATATCAAAACATATGCCCTGTGGACAACTCTGATTGTTTGTCAATGCATGATATTGAACAGAAATTTTCAACAGTCTTCATTGGTGAAGGCGAATTTTCTAAGCCACTTCATTTGAACGTTGATGATACTGTTCAACCAGTGAAAATGCCTGTACGACGCTTGCCGTTATCATTGAAACTTGAGCTCAAAAAGCAGCTAGATAAACTTGAGAATAATGGGACAATTACAAAAGTTGACAACACCACTGACTGGTTATCTAGTTTGGTAATTGTGAAACGTGCTTCATGAAAGATTCGTCTATGCATCGATCCTAAGCCCCTTAACAAAGCGCTGAAGCGTAGCCACTACCTGATGCCAGTGGTTGAAGTATTATGACCAGAGCTCTCACAAGCAAAATTATTCAGTAAATGCGATATCAAAAATGCCTTTTGGTGTGTCAAGTTGGATGGGGAGTCTAGCTATTTAACATCATTTATAACGCCTTACGGAAAGTACCTTTGGCTCAAGATGCCGTTTGGAATATCTCCAGCACCGGAATACTTCCAGCAGTATTTGCAAGAAAGCCTTAGTGGTCTCAGTCGAATATGCGCCATAGCGGACGATATAATTGTCTACGGCAAAGACTCCACATCGTCGTCAGAGACCATGAAAACAACTTGAAAAGGTTGTTGCAACGATGCATAGAACGCAACATTAAGCTAAACAAGGACAAGTTGCAGCTACATACGACAAGCATGCCGTTTGTTGGTCATTTATTGACGGACAAAGGTGTTTAACCGAACCCCGCGAAAGTTTAAGCAATCATGAAAATGCCGAAACCAACAGACAGGAAGGTTGTGCAGAGACTATTAGGTTTTGTCAATTATTTGGAAAAGTTTCTAGACAAGCTCAGTGATATGTGTGAGCCACTACGCCAGCTTGCACACAAGGACAGCTTATTCCAGTGGTCCCATGCGCATGACGAAGCTCTACACGCGATCAAGCAAGCAGTGTGTAATGCCCTGTGCTACGATATTTCAATTCAAAGCTCGAAACTACAATCCAATGTGATGCATCCGCTACCGGATTGGGATGTGTGATGTTTCAAGATGGACAACCTGTTGCATTTGCAAGTCGAAAAATGTCAAAATCGGAGATGAACTATGCGCAAATCGAAAAGGAACTCTTTATATGTGCTATTTGGATTTGTGAAGTTTCACCAATATGTATATGGTAGGAAAGTGACTGTAGAGAGTGACCATAAGCCGCTTGAAATAATAAGCAAAAAGCCGTTGATCAGCGCTCCGAAACGATTGCAGAGGATGCTACTCAAACTGCAAATTATGACATTGTGTACAAGAAAGGCGAACACATGTACATATCGGATACGCTTTCCAGAGCTTATCATGGCCATGGTTCAACGAAACTCGACGACGTTTTACTTTCGGAGTACGAAAATGAGATTGAAAGTACAAAAATGAGGGACCATCTTGTGCCTTCTCAAGCAAAACAAGACAATCTACGCAAGCAAACACTAGCAGACCCGACCTTAAGATCAAATAGGCAACGGATGTTCAAATACGCCACGAGAAGCAAAGACATATGTATCAGTGCGCGATGAACTCTCATGTGAAAATGGAATTACATTCCGAGGATATCGCTTAGTGGTGCCAAAATCGATGCGAAAACACGCGCTAGAACATATTCATTCTCACACAGGTGTTGAAGGATGTCTAGCAAGAGCACGCAACAGTGATTACCTGTATTATTGCAGTATATGAGTAATATGTTTAATATTATTGCATTATATGTTTAATCTACATGATATTACAAAAACATAAACAATATACAAAAAAATATTTTAAGAATTTGGAAATAAATAATACTAAATTGTAGTATAATGTCTACAGTTGATTTAACCTGACTTCATTTTTTTTCTGTCACTAATGCAAATTGTCAAATGCTGTCTTTCTTGATACTCCTTTTGCTTCAATATCAAGCATTTATTACTCAATCGAGACTGAGAAAAGTCGAGCATGCTGTACTACCGACAGCTCTTGTTCTCACACCTAGTTTGATAGATACATGGTTTACATGATAATTTACTTGTATGGATGGATCGTTTGTGTTCATGCAAATAACTTTCAGAACATATCCCAGTTTTAACCATTAGTGATCCGTCTGTCTTTCCGTCACACTTTGCGTTTAGGTTTCGAAAAATGCTCATAACTTTTATGTCTCTTGAGATATAACCTTCATATTTGGTATGCATGTGTATATGGACAAGGCCTTTCCATACGCACAACAATTTTGACCCCTCTAACCTTGACGTTGAACTTAGGGTCCGCGTTTAGGTTTCGAAATCTGTGTTTAGGTTTCGAAAAATGCTCATACCTTCTATGTCCCTTGAGATAAAACCTTCATATTTGGAATGCATGTGTATATGGACAAGGCCTTTCCATACGCACAACAATTTTGACCCCTGTGACATTGACGTTGAACTTAGGGTCCGCGTTTAGGTTTCAAAATCTGTGTTAAGTTTCGAAAAATGCTCATACCTTCTATGTCCCTTGAGATATAACCTTCATATTTGGTATGCATGTGTATATGGACAAGGCATTAAGGCAAATTTTTTTTGACCCCTGTGACCTTGACCTTAAACTTAGGGCCAGTGTTTAGGTTTCGAAATTTGCGCTTAGGTTTCGAAAAAGCTCATAACTTCTATCAAGCGTTTATAGGGGGCATACGTCATCCTATGGTGACAGCTCTTGTTTTAAAGAAACAATTTGTTCTCTTATTGTTCCTGGAATTTTCATTGTATAAGGAAGATGGAGTTCCTAGAGCAGCTGCAGATAGCGCGCCAGGAGCAGGTGGACCCTTGTTGGCAAAGTGACTGGTAATGTGCTTATCTTGGTAATGTGCTTATCTTGGTAATGTGCTTATCTTGGTAATGTGCTTATCTTGGTAATGTGCTTATCTTGGTAATGTGCTTATCTTTACACTCTTTCAAACCATTTAATTAACGTCACGTAAACGCAATCTCCTTGAACTACTATCCCCATCGTATAAACCTTACATCTTAGCCGGATTGCATAAGTGGTGCCATTGAAACTCCGTCTCACTTCTTTCTTTATTGCTGTCCAAGGTATCAGCACATACGACAACACTGTTTTACTAATCTTTCACGCGCAACAACCGAAAATAACCTTCTAAATGGTGACGAACATTAAACCTTTTGGGAAAACACTATATTATTTATTCGTGTCCAGCAGTTTATTGAAGCAACTAAACGATTTTAACTTTGAACCCGATCCAATTACAATCCTAACATTTCCGTCAGCGCACACATGTTCTTGTGGTCGCCTAAATGCAAAACATGTATGAGTTAACTCCACCATGGAAATGAATTACCATAAGCTTTACGCTTGTTTTCTAATCCTTTTAGCTCAGAATGCCAGTATTTCAAGAGGTAACGTGGACACCAAAAGTACTCAAAATGTGATGCATTCAGGTCATCTTCGAAGGTCAAGTTTAAGGTTTTATCAAAGGTCAAAGGTAAAAAATACAGAAAAATTATCGATCTTGCCACACATTTTCCCCTTTTTGGCACAATATATACAAGGTATTCAAGGTAATTTTGTATCAAACTGAAGGGCATTGACGGCTCTGTATGTTTATGCAAACAGTACAACAATTTTGTTCCCATGGTAACGTAAAATTATCTCTTTCAAAATGACGTCGATGTGATTATTTCATTAAAAAGTGGCCGCCAAAACCTATTAATGACCATAACTATGTAAATATCCACTCAAATTTGATTATTTTCGTGGTTACACATAGGTTTCCAGGGACAAAGAACACATTAAGATTATCAGACATTGTTTAAGTTTATTATATTACACAGCAATCCAACATGGCGTCAACAATGGCCGCCAAGATGGCCACCACAACCTATTAATGATCATAACTATGTAATCATCCACTCAAATATTATGAATTTGGTGTCTATACCAAGGTTTTAAGGGGCAAATAACACGTAACGATCATCACACATGTTTAAGTTTACAATAGTTCACACTAATCCACCATCGCTTCTTAAATGGCCGACAAGATGACCGCCAAGATTGCCGCCAAAACCTATTTATGAGCATAACTTTACAAATATCTGCTCAAATTTGATTATTTTGGTTGCTATATATAGGTTTTAAGGGGGCAAAGAACACGTTAACATCATCAGACATTGTTTAAGTTTATTATATTACACACAAATCCAACATGGCATCTAGAATGGCCGCCAAGATGGCCACAAAAACCTATTAATAATCATAACTATGTAACTATCCGCTCAAATATTATGAATTTGGTGTCTACACCTAGGTTTTTAGGGGCAAACAACACATAAACATCATCACACATGTTTAAGTTTACAATAGTTCACACAAATTTAACATCGCGTCTAAAATGGTCGCCAAGATGGCCGACAAGATGACCGCCAAGATGACCGCCAAAACCTATTAATGATCATAACTATGTAAATATCCACTCAAATTTGATTTTTTTGGTGGCTAAACCTAGGTTTCAAGGGGAAGAAACACATTTAGATCATCAGACATTGTTTAAGTTTATTATAAAACACACAAATCCAACATGGCGTCCAAAATGGCCGACAAGATGGCCACCAAAACCCATTTATGATCATAACTATGTAACTATCCACTCTCATTTGATGATTTTGGTGTCTATACAGATGTTTTAGGGGTAAAGAACACAGTAAGATTGTCAGACATAGTTTAAGTGTATTACGTTACACAGAAATCTCACATGGCGTCCTAAGACACAATACGAAGGACCACAAGTCTATTACGTTTGACGTGATGCTTGTTATGTGAAACGCCATAGTTTGGACCTGCCGCGATATCTAGATTTTGACAAGAGAATCGATATTTTTCAGCTTCAGGCAACACTGAATTGGCAGGAAATGATGCGTATCTTGCATCAGAAAAGCCAGTACCCTGGGCTTTGTGAGTTATGTTCTTGCCTATGATTAATGGTGACAAAGCGTGCATTCTGTCAACATAAGCCTTAGTTTGCAACCTTGCCACAACCTTTACACCATTGGAACGTTTGACCAGCCCTTGTATTGGAAGGCTGCCGCAATCATCATTGATGCGCCACACAGTAGTTGAAAAGGTTGTTCAGAAATTTATTTATTTATTTTTTTGGGGGGTGGGGCAAAGGATCCCTCATGGAAGAAAACGTGTCTCAAACACATACTTGAGGCTGTCTATGGAGAAAATGTCATTGTGCACATTGTGACACGAAATGCTGTCCAGAGTCACGGGGCCATCTTTTTGTTGAAAAGTGCATACACAGCCAGCTAACAGCCGAAATGACCCAGAAAGATCCAGACATTCAGATACTGCTGGATCATGCCAAGGATTTGTACTGTTCCCTTCTTAGGGACAAAACGACGCAAGCAGATGATACATATTATGCGATTTTGATCAAACTCGAGAGGGCTACAGAGAAGAAGAAACATGAACTTGCCCAGACCTCAAAGACAAGCATAGTATGGCTGAATTATCAGCTTATGATTAACAATTACATGGTGATAATTAAAGCATATCCTACTGGATGTTGGCTGATGCATTAGCAGGCAGTTCCCGATTTGCTATCCATCTTTGCTGCATCTGGGTACATAACCTGCAATCTGCTTATAACTTCATGTATCTGCAGCAAATAAGCAACCTAGAGGAAACGCACCGGGACGTTTGTCGAAAGTTCGGTATTGGTTTTCATGTTGTTCGTAGGAGCAATCAGTGCTGGGCCGGGCTAGGACGTGATCTTGTCATTGAGCAAAAATTGATGATGTTTTTATAGAGCACATGTGGTCTAACTCGCGACAGTGTAATGACCTGGCACCCTATCGGCAACATCCGAGCACAACAGTGCGATGCAGGATTTCACAGACCTGACCTATACTACAAGTCCACAACACAAAGACTCAACTTAGGCGTGCATCGGGGGAATTCTTCTAATCTAGAGAAAATGCAGACACAGGTTACAACCTGCTCACCATACACAGCTAACCCTACTCTGAAAAACATGGTCAATGAGATTGTGGCTGGGTCAGATGTAAATGTTCATGCAACTGACGCGGTTGGGAAAACTATCATAAGAGATATCATAGAAAAGTCGGTCGTATCTTTTTAATTAACGGGAAAATACAGAGCCAAAGCTCTTGGGAATAGCTTTGCTGTTAAGATCGCTTTTGACCGTGCTTTTTGTCCTGCTGTGTCAAAATTTGGAGATCCTTCCCTTGCAGTCGTATTGTCTTATGAACTGAGCTCCCATCCTGCTGCCTTCTTTGAAGCCAAGAACATACTTTGAACAGCAGATAAGCCTCAGATCGCTCAGGCAATTTGAGAGTATGCTGTCGACACATCATGTGAGGCTGTGATGAACTGTATTCATAAAACAGATGCATGATGGTGGCACTTTGCTGCATCGTTGATCATGGAGAAGGGCGACTCATAAATACCACAATAGCCGAGTCTTATGTAGATTCAGAGAAAGGCATTACGTACAAGCGACATTGGGGTTCGATGGCTACGAAGACGATCATCATAACAAAGATAACAAGCACCTGAGACGATGAAACAAAGGTGAATCATATTGTGAAAGCAAAGTAAAAAAAATGCTCATGTAAAAAAGGAAGATTTTTTGTCTTGTGACAGAAACAAGGCCGGCATGATTGATCTGATCAGCACAACTCTGACTAAAATGAGATACTATGTTGTTCTGTATACAGGGTATTCAAACTTTGAAATTGTTAAAGCAATATTATAACAATCGCGTCGTAGCACCACAACGTTGGTGGGCGAGGATACAGATTTGCTCATCTTGATCCTGCATTACCCCGAAAGGGACAATAAGACCATCTACTTCCGCTCTGATGTAAATAAATAGTCAAAGGAACACAAAGTTTATAATATTAACCTTTTGAAAGAACTTTTAATCAGGCTGTAATTAATCTTCAATGATTTTCAGCAACGATAAAAAATGGAGTCTACAAAAGTTAGTAAAACCTGATCCTATCATGAAGTCATATGCTAGTTCATTCTCTCTTCCAAATGTCGTAAATTGGATTTTATGATTATTCAACTGCTTAGTGATAACCTCAATTGGATTTAAGTGTTCCTTGTCTCCTAAACTATGGCGTTTTACATAACAACCATAACGTTTGAGTAACAAGTTATGGACGCGTGGTCCTTCGTATTGTGTTGATGGCCGTTTTGGACGCCGTGTTGGATTTCTGTGTTACATAATTAGCTAACATTTTGTCTTTGATATATCATGTGTTCTTTGCTCCCTGAAACCTGGGTATCGACACCAAGTTCAACAAATTTGAGTGGATAGTTACATATTTATATGTTATGATCACAAATAAGTTGTGGCGGCCATTTTGGACGCTGTGTTGGATTTGTGTGTAATAAAATTAACTTAAACAATGTCTGGTGATCTTAATGTGTTCTTTGCCCCCTGAAACCTATGTATAGACACCAAAATCGTCAAATTTGAGTGGATAGTAACATAGTAATGATCATTAGTAGGATTTGGCGGCCATTTTGGTCGCCGTTATGGATTTCTGTGTAACATAATTAACTTACACTTAGTCTGATGATATTAATGTGTTTTTTGCACCCTGAAACCTGGGTATAGACACCAAATTCATCAAATTTGAGTGGATAGTTATATAGTTATGATCATAAATAGGTTTTTGTGGCCATCTTGGCGGCCATTTTTCACGTCATATTGGATTTGTGTGTACTATATTAAACTTAAACAATGTCTGATGATCAGTTTGTGTTCTTTGCCCCTTGAAACTTAGGTATACACACCAAATTCATCAAATTTGATTTAATAGTTACATAGCTGTGATCATATATAGGTCTTGGTGGCCATCTTGGCGGCCATTTTGAAAAAACACATTTCCGGTGGTCCGATTGTGTTAAAGTTTTGATATGTTTTAAAGGACCTTCTACCTTACCAGGATCAATTAAAATACCATTTTGTAGCAATGCTTTGGGAGCCAAAGTGTATATTGACCCTACTATCAATCAGAATAAAATATTTGTCTACTCTTATCAGGTAATCATGTTTTTGTTGTATTTTTCACATTTTCCTGTATGCCTTGCGGCCATATTGGAAGTTATTTTACCGGTTTCCATAGCAACATGACTGCCAAATCTATTCATGTTATTAGAGGAAAGTTATATAAGTTCACTTTGAAATATGATCTGGTTAAATATTTTCAACTTAATTCAAAACAAACAGAAAGATACATGGAATGAACTGTTTTTGTAATTATTTTTTACCTTTGAACTTACATATGACCTCGTCCTGACCTTCAGTGACAACCTTCATGCATTATTTTCTCGAGTATTCAAGACATGAACAATATTCACAAGCAATTTAATTGTATCAAATGTACATGAAAAAATATGACTATCTTCTTATCATTACCCAATATTAAAATATATTTGCCGCCATCTTGGATTTTTCAGCTCGCCACGATTTATGCCAATTTGTGCCGGTGGTCTGATAAACTTCAAGGTATCCCGATCATTTTGGTATATGACATGGCTTGTTGCAACATGGTGTCCAGGTCCCTGTTTCTAAAAGTCCTGAATGTCACCCTACTATTGCAACAATGTATTGAATTGTATGATTACGAAATGAATAAAAACGTTTAATCTAAACGCATGCTGCATTTGTTTTGTGTTAAGTTTTCACTAACATTCAAGTAAAACTGGTGAATAAAAATAATGGCAATTGCATCCAGCCATGTTGAAAAGGTGCTGAAAAACCGTTGTATTCCTTGTAAATCGGTACACATAATGTATTGGCCGTAACATAATGCCTCTGAATAGTTATTATACCGGATTGCAGTTTATAATACTATAAATTATGAGACAGAAACTAAATAGTAACGGTATAATCGGTTTATTGATCAATAACCGAATATCGCAGTTTTAGATACGTTAACCTCAAAGCATGAGATCTAACTTGCAGCTGTTCGGTGATCGCTCTACCCAAAAATGAACAATATCGTTAATTTATAATTGAGTCGCGTTCTGAGAAAAATGGACATAATGCTTGTTCCTAAAGTGTCATCCAAGATTAACCTGTGCAGTCCGCACTGGCTAATCAGGGACGGCACTTTCCGCTTTTATGACATTTTTCGTTTAAATGAAGTCTCTTCTTAGCATAAATCCAATTAAGGCGGAAAGTGTCGTCCCTGATAAGCTTGTGCGGACTGCACAGGCTAATCTGGGACGAAACTTTACGCTCATGCATTATGCCCAGTTTTATCAGAACACGAGTCAACTTATGTAAAACTGGTGCTAAATTCAACTTTAAACACCTTTGAAACTGTGATATACACAGTGTGTAAATCAGTATCTTATATCTAAGTATCATGCTTACTCATCCTTACTATCCGTTCTCCATTTTAAACCTTGGATCGTTTTCCATTTTAAACCTTGGATTTTCTTCTCAACGCGAATGAGTATCGGTCACAATATCAAAGTCGGCCAGTTTAGCGATGGCCACTACCGGGTGTTTATTGTTAGCAATTGCATTTTTTACTTACACATCTAACAGCGTGTGCGATGGTAAACCTAATATCGTAGTGTTAATTGCGGATGATCTCGGGTACGGAGATATCGGATGCTATGGTAACACGAGCTTGTCTACGCCTGCACTGGATGGCCTGGCACGTGACGGCGCCCGCCTGACGCACCACCTGTCCACCGCCAGTGTGTGCACCCCGAGCAGGGCGGCGCTGCTCACCGGAAGACACCAGATGCGCTCAGGTAGTCGGTCTGGTCATTTAACTTTTTTTCAGCTTTTGTTTTCGAATAACCCGCTCCAAGTGCAAAGTATTAATGAAAAACATACAGAATTAATTTACAAAGTAAGCGTAAATAGAAACTTGCTTTATGCACGCGGATGATTATTATACATAAACATGTTACCCAGTTTCACTATTTTAAAGGGATGGCTCCTATTAGCAACATTCGTGTGAACTTCTGGCTGGCTGCGCGCGCCGGACTTCCGGCCTCGGAAATCACGTTTGCTGAACTCACCAAACAGGCTGGCTATACGAATGCACTCATCGGTAACGTCGATTTCAATCATGTAATCTTTGAACAACCGAAAAATGACATTACCCCCGATAGTGTACATTATAATTATGATCGTTGAGCCTTATATATCAGTTGATATTATTTTGGCTTGACATTTCATTTAAATTAACCCCGTGTATTTAAACACAAGAATTGTAAATGTGTTCTTTATAGTCTTTACAAAATAATATGTTATCTCCTATTTTGCTTTGTACTACTATACACCGGTTCTTATGAAAACTTGCTGTAACGATTAAAACAGTTCATGAAAATTTCGAGAGACTGTTGCAAACATAATTATATATTCGAGTAGTTATGGATGTGTTAATTGGAAGAGTTTATTGTGAATGTTTTGTATAAAAAAGCCATATTTCGCAATTGAAATCTCCCTACCACTTAGGCAAATGGCACATGGGGATAAGCCGTGACAGCTTCGGAGATCACCTACACCATCCCCTGAACCAGGGCTTCGATCATTTCTACGGCCTCATCGGGACGAACTTCGACGACTTTGCTGACGATGGGCACAAGATCGTACTCAAGCAGACCCCGTATTTCAATTATCAGTGGTTATCAACGTGGATGATCATTGCCATGTGTGCATACTGCTTATACAGGACTAAACATATCAACGGTATATTGTTTAGTATTGTCGTAATCATGGCGACCATAGTCTGCGGCTACCCTTGCTTCGTTTTTAACAATCTCTTACTTCTCAACAGCATGATTCACCGGAACTTCAAAGTCGTGGAACAGCCGATTCGTCACGTGGGACTTAGCAAGCGTCTCGTTCACGAAGGGCTGCAGTTCATGAAGAATGCAACTGTATCCGGAAAGCCGTTTCTTCTTGTGATGTCATTCGTGCACGTCCACACGGCAATCAAGGTGTCACGTGAATTCGAGGGCTCGTCTTCCCACGGTGTATATGGGGACGCTGTACAGGAACTCGACTGGTCAGTTGGTCAGATACTAGATCAGCTGGACGTGACTGGTCAGCGTAATAACACCCTCGTGTATTTTGTGTCTGATCATGGGGGACACGTGGAACTCGGGTCGCTTGGTGGCTATAATGGAGTTTTTAAAGGTATGCACATTACTTAAATTGTCCGCGTCGAATTAAAAGTTTAATTTATACTGCGATCTTAAAAAAGCGAAAGTTTGCTCACCCCTTTTAAATGGTCTTGTATATTTTTTAAGGTGGCAAAACTCATGGCGCACCAGAAGGAGCTATCCGCGTGCCGGGTCTGTTCCGCTGGCCGGGGATAGTCCCGGCAGGTCGGGTGCTAGATCAGCCGGTCTCCATGATGGACTTGTTTCCCACCATTGCCCGGGTCGCCGGCGTTCCTCTGCCGGCGGACCGGCTAATCGACGGCGTGGACATCTTACCTCTGCTGCAGGGCCACACAGAGGCCGCGCCACACGAGTTTATGTTTCATTACTGTGGCAACAAGTTACACGCAACGAGATACATACCTAACACTGGTACACCATTTTTTATTTCGAAGGGATGGTATTGAATGTAATGTTAAATTTTGTTTTTGTGGAGTTTCGTAAACATTTCAAAATACAAGTTTGTCTTAACATGTTTATTTTTCGTTTGCTAGGAAAGCACGTGTGGAAGTGGGTGACACACCTTCCCAGGTACAAGCCGGGCTCACATGCCTGTCGATTTGGCTGCACATGCGGAGACGCAGTGGAGCTCCCCATGCCCCATCTGTATGACGTCACAACGGACCCCGCGGAGAGCGCCCCTGTCCCACCAGACAAGCCCATATACGAACACATCCGGCGACTTGTGTCGGCAGCAGTGAACGAGCACAGGGACTCGCTGGCTCCCGTGGAGAGCCAGTTCTCGGCCCGCAATGTACTGTGGCGCTACTCACTACAGGACTGCTGCCAGGGAGTCTTTCCCTTCAACTGTTCGTGTTTAGACACGGTATTTCCTGAGAGTTTCTATGCGTGACAGCGCTACCGGCAAATGACTACGGCAGTCAAAGTTTTTGGGACATAACGTCTCTGCAACAATTGCGTCATTTAAGTGCTGTTTATTAAATCGCTGAGGACTCTGTGTAAACGCCTCAAACGAGATAACTTGGAAGACCGTTCTGAAGAAGCGAAGAAACTAAGCTTACTAGAAAACATGCAGATCTCATACTATGTGTTATCTTTTATAATATAAGAATACGTTAAGTAAATAATAGTCCGCTATTCAACAAATATAGTCATATTGATCGCATCTCCATTATGAATTGTCTAATTGCATATACTGTGTATTTACTTCTTACATTTATTATTATTTTGTGATTCACTCATTTTCCTTCTATCGTGGATTGTAAGATATATCTCTGTTTATTGTGAAAACGAAAGCCTATTAGTCGATAAATATTGCCCTTAAATATACATGTGAAACAATAATACCTAAATAGGAAAGACTATATTGAAGATAACCACATTACACTTGTGTTGAATATACTCAGCTCACCATGTTTGCGGTCTTTATTGTAACGAATTTTTATTTATTATGAGATGGCAGTGATACACGTGAGATTCCGAAAACAACATCACGTTTCACAAGATTTATTTTATATAATAAATAGAAGATCAAACATATGAATGATAAATGATGAACGCAAAGTCCGGGAATATGAATTTACCATTGAAGCTGAATCGAGGAGAGTAGTTCGTAAATGAAATGTGGTGTCTATGAAAAGACTGGCAACTTCGCAGAATGTGTTGTACAGTTAATACAGTAAACGGTCATATTATATATGTGTGTCCGATGTCACTATAGCTTGTTGCTGCTCATGTACGGACCCACGTGACCTTGCACATGAGGATCCGTGTCTGGCGGCGCCTCCTGTGCCTCCTCCCGGGGCCAGTGTAACCCCACACACAGCTGGTACACCGCCGCCCCCAACAGAGCGCCGATGTGGGGTCCAATGACGGGGATCCAGAAGTAGTTGTAGTCGCGATACCTATGCAGTCACATACAATAGGTTTCGATCAAGTTATCTTTTATGCGATAATGGTTTTTGACAGCGATATTTTGTTTTAGGTGGTTCTTATAGATTTATTGAACAAGGTGACCGCCCGAAATTCCTGAGCCTGATATTTCGAAGGCCCGATATTGCGAATGTCCGATATAAAGTTTATTTTAAGCGAATTTTGAATTAGCTTAATGACATTTTTGTTAGCGAAAGTGACTTTTTTGGACTAACTAGATCGAAATGTTAAATGCAACATTGATGACCTACCGGTATCTACTCTCAATATATGCATCTGGATACACTACAAAGTAGTTGGTCTTTTGGGATCACAATGTCAATCTTTTTGTATGTATGTGTGTGCGTCTGTCACTAGACACCAACTCGTCTGAAGAAATTATTCTAGACGTTCAAACTTTATAAAGGCATATAGTGTTCCTCATGATACGAATCTGTACAATCTGTACATATGGGATTTTGTAGCTCGACTTTTCAAAGAAATGCAAGCTGTTTCACTCACCCGGCGTTGGTGTCCAAACTAGGCTATTTTCTTCGGTAAGCGAGTTTCTATGGTATGGCTTGTTGAATTTCAGTCTTACTTAAAAAATGTTCTAGTATTCGTGCATTGAAATTTCACAAAAGTGTTAAACTCTTGTTTGAAATTTATCAATATTAGGGGCCATTTTCACTTCTAAATTCACAAATGCACTATATAGGCAGGTTGAAGTTTTTCGGTAAGCTTGTTTCACATAAATGACTGGAGTGATTTCATAAAAACGTGCAACATGTATTCAAATTAAACCAAAGGCAAAGTTTGGTAACTTAAGTTACCAAAATCATGTTTTCAAAATTACAGTTGTTCTAAAACTGATTCATTTTAAATACATTATACAGGTAGGTTAACGTTTTTAATTTAACTAGTTTCACAGTAGTGGATTGGAGAATTTCATAAAAACATCAAACATTTTAAACCCCCATATTGTGGTTATCGAGGTGACGTAACGTTACATTTGATGCGTCAATGTGACGTCACTTCCGTATGTAACTTTAGTCAATAAACAAACAGAAAATGCGCAAACTATCAAATCGCTGAATCAGCAAATCACCAATTAAACATCGCTTAAGTTGAAACGAAATTTGTAGAATATAACGTGTTCTTAACGAGTACATCTTTTGCCTAGTTCATTTAAAGTATAGTTGGGTCGTCTAGCTCAGTTGGTATTTAGCTGGACCACATATTAGGAGATTGCGGTTTTAATGATCGACCCATCCACATAACTTTAATGAGGATTTATCTTAAATTATTTCCTCGGCCACTATCGCCATACCACTGTTTAGGTAGTACCAAATGTTAGTTAACGGAATTACTAGTAGTACGCGCATTTACTTGTTAACCAGCTTTCCAAGGGCAATATAATATGGAAGTAATTTAACAAAAAAGCCATGATAAAAACTCAATATTGCTGAATATAAAGAAAACATTAAAAAAAAAAACAATTACCGTCGAAAATCAAACAGTCAGTTCGGTCGGCGTTTGACAATTAATAATGCACGCTGCATTTAAAACTAACGTGCTAAATAAGGAAAACAAGCTGTTCAAAGGAAAATATGTGTATACCGGATTCAAATTAATTGACTTGTATAAATACACATTGCGATAAGCATGTGCAAGGGTGCATTTGTAAGAAAGCATTTGCACGATTGTTAACACACAAATCTAATAAAGAATTAACACGTTGATAACAGTACCTTTGTTGTGACAAGCAGCAGTTAATCGACACCATTGCAATGTTTGACTCCCGAAAATTTAACTTGAGATCGGTGGGGGTGGGGCTATAGGGCACTCGTAATTCTTAACCCTCGTGCAGTTAATCTATTGAGACTTTGGTCTGCTTTTGGTCTGTAAACCAATTTACACAAATTACTTCCCGTTGAAATTAAGTGTTTAGAGAACAAAGAGAAACGCGTGGCATTTAGAGTATTTTCAGTAATCACAAAGACTATTAAGGCCGTTTTGAATACTGAGGCCAAGTTTGGTAACTCTAGTGTAATTTGTCATTATTAAGTGCCGTTTTACACTATTCACAAATAAACTTTATAGAAAGGTTAATCAAACGTATATTTTTAAGCAAAATGTATATACATGTATAGTTAACTTGCATCAAGACCTCTATACCCCATTGGGATTGGGTATGGGATGATATTGAGGTCAATCTCACTATTACTTAAAATAGTAAAAATTGATTCCTTTTAGTTTTGTAAAGAAACGTCAAAAACCAATACCTCCCATCAAGCTCTATCTTTGGATTATTATGTGGTGGATGGAGTCCAGGTCGTGGTTAGATAATATACAAAAATCTCAATTACTCAAGAAAACAGCGAGTATCTTTCATGAAACTATACATTCAAATACCATATTTCCAGACATCGCTATGGCTGCATGGGGCATGCATGAGGTCAAAGTCACTTTTACTTGAAATAGAAAAATCAAATCAAATATAATCCGATACATATATTAATTACGTTCAGGGATTACATATGGGGTGGTGTGATCTAGGTCAATGTCACTATTAAGTATAGAATATTAAGTATAGAATATTAAGTATAGAATATTAAGTATAGAAAAATGATATCGGCTTATCTCGAAAACGAATTTAGATGTTGAGATGTAAGAATAATACATTTTATAACAACTTAATGTTATGTGCCTATAGGGAACATTGGGCCAAGGTCAATATTATGTGAATATGCGGCGTCGAGTATTGATCATGACTGCTACACCCTCTTGTGTGATGCCGATTTATCTAAGATCGCCCTAGTTATCATCATTGGTTTAACATATAATAAAAGCATTTAATATGTAGTTCAGTTCCGCCTGCTGAAACATTACACCATAATATAAAATGAGGTCAGCCGAAAAAGTGAAATAACATGATACATTATTCGTATGTTTTCATATGGCAAAACGTACCCGGTGGGCATAAGCGTAGTAGTCGCTGCATTTTTTTAAAGCAATTTACACAAATATATGTAAATACACAACACGTCCTGGTGTTCACATTTAATATGAGAGTTCCAATGTATACAAACCCATCAGTCTTGCATGTCCAAATTTTACAATACGTCGCACACCGCGTTGATTTTAGATGCATGCTGTTTGAACTTGATAAAATTTTAGCTTTTGGGACAAAACACGTTTTACAAAGATCTATCAATAAACAGCTAAGAGATCTTTGAATTTTATGATATGATTTTGTTGGGTGTCGTGCTAATTTATATCTTAAATATATGTGTCTACTACAAGAATGAGTACTTGCGATTTAATTTAATAAAAAACTCATATATATTTAATCCGTATAATGCTTATGACATATGCTCATGTACTACATAAAAGCAGAGTTTGTCTATATATGTGCACATTGTGTGGCACATTTAACTTATGAATCATCGTTGATAACCATACAAAAACATGGCATAATCCATTGCATTGAAATTAACGATTTTCTGACTATCGGGCCTTTGGACTATCGGGCATTCGAAATATCGGGCATTCGGAATATCGAGTATTGGGAATATCGGGCATTTTGGATATCGGGCATTCGGATTATCGGGTCTTTGGACTATGGGACTATCGGGCATTCGTTATATCGGACATTCGGATTATAGCTTTCGGAATATCCGGCATTCGAAATACCGGAATTTCGGACTGACGAGTATTCAGAATAATGGCTAGGCACAGGTTATTCATTATTAGAACGTAGGAAACATTATTTATGTTCAACTTAAAAAATGTAACCACATTGGCGTAAGCATGTTTTTACTATGTTAAGCTCTGACGCCACACATGAATAACTGGCATATGATTTTCAAATACTCATATATATATAAACAGCTTAGAATATGTTACTTACGAAAACGTTTCCGTGCCCCACCCGCCTATCAGTGAGAATATCCTCGGGCCCAGGTCGCGGGCGGGGTTGATTGCGTATCCGCAGTTGAGACCAAATGTCATCCCTATGACGACGACGAGGAGGCCGACGCTGATGGCGGAGACGGCCTTGGACGGCTGGGCGTTGTGTGGGTCCGAGATAGCGAGGATACACAGCATGAGCATCGCCGTACCCCACACCTGAAACAGTCAGCCATAACACTACCGATAGTACCTGATATCTCACCTCTTACAAAAATGACCTAATCCGATTGGCTTAGAGCGGTCACGTTAACATGGTGTATTTTCCATACACTCCGAGTAATCGAGTAGTCTATTGGGATATGATCGTTACACAGTTAGTAACTGATGGTGTATGGGATAAACACCCTCAGTACATTCATACCACACTCGAGCTTCGCTTACTAACAATGTTACTAATAATGTTCTAAGCAGTGTCTAGAATATATGTACGTGATCTCCTAGATTGTTTATGGGAGATATGCACCTCAACTTCGAGACATATCCGGGAGGAAGATACCTGATTTCTTAAGACCGTTTTCGGAAGGTACGTATGTGATAATAAACATGAAAATTCTAAGAAGGTTCGTACCCGATTTAATAAACAGTTCCTGAAAAGTACGCGCCCGACCTCCAAATCAGTGCATCTACCTGATCTCCTAGGCAGTTCCATGACGAGACGTACGTCTGAGGGTAGGTAGCCCAGAGGCCGGCGGTAGCAAGGTCGCCGCTCACTGCTCTGTGACCGCTGTCATAGTTATTCAGGGCGTCTGCAATGATAAATGCATCGCACTGGTCAAAATCGTAGAACTGGTAAAATAAAACGCTTCAGCGATTATTGTTCGCAAACATATGTAGGCAACGTAAGTAATTTTGCAAGCGTTAATGCAGCTGATTTAAAAGGAGTCATGAGCAGTTGTTAAACGTTGTTGTAAAAAAAAATCATTGGACCAAAAAATGCTTCAAGGTTATTCCAGGTTACATATTGAATATGCATGTTACTTTATTTTCCCCTTTCAACTGCTTGTGTCGATTGACTCGATTGTCATAATGTTGATGAACTTATTAAATGTTTGACGTGAAGCTTATTTCAGACTTTTGCTCTGAAATAAATACTTAACAATTGTTTAAAGTACACAGGCTAAACAAAACACGGATATTGAGACATACTCATATACAAAAGAAAAGGTCTAACGTGAACAAATTACACCCATAATTACTGTATCGTTGGTTATAAATTATTGACATGTTAGATAACAACTACATGTACAGTGTTTGAAATAGCGGTTTATCTGACAATCGTTTTTTGCGTGTTAATTGAATACAATTTATAAAAAATTGTAAATTGATAAACGTGTATGAAAGTGAAAATAATTTTACCATAGTATACCAGGTACACGCACGCGGCTGCCGCGAATGCGCCAACGTACTGTGCCAGCCAGTAGACGAGCACTTTGCGCCAGGGGAAGCGCCCGAGGAAGGCCAGGGTAAGGGTGATCGAGGGGTTAAGGTGCGCCCCGGACACGCCCCCCGCCACGAACACGCCCATGATGACACCGATACCCCAGGACCAGTGGATGGAGAGGGCCGAGCCAAGGTCGCCCTGGCTGAGGACCTTCTGGGCTACCGAGCCATCTCCAAACGACTGCATAAGGGATTTAAAATGTTCGATAAAAATGGGCTCAATGTATGTGCGGAATGTGTCATCACATATTAGCATGTGCAGTCCGCACAAGCTAATCAATGACGACACTTTCCCCTTAACTGAATTTTCGCTTAGATGAAATATCATTGACAGGAAGAATTCAATAAAAGCGGAAGGTGTCGTCCCTGATCAGAATATTCGGAGTACACTGTCTAATCTGGGACGACACTTTACGCACATGCATTAAGCCCCGTTTTCTTAGAAGGCTGCTCAGATGGGACTGACTTGCGGGATTCACCTTCACACCCTTGCGTCCATGACTTGCGGGATTCACCTTCACACCCTTGCGTCCATTGGGACTGACTTGCGGGATTCACCTTCACACCCTTGCGTCCATTGACTTGCGGGATTCACCTTCACACCCTTGCGTCCATTTACACCTTCACACCCTTGCGTCCATTTACACCTTCACACCCTTGCGTCCATTTACACCTTCACACCCTTGCGTCCATTTAAGCTTTTTAGCTGGACCATTCACAAATTATGCATATAAACATTTAAATTCGAGCCTTTTTCACCCGACCATCGACGTTGCCGGGGGGGGGCCTAATGCTCGGGTTAAGGCGTGCGTGCAACATCCAAAACAGTTCCTCTCAACAAAAGGCATTTGTGGCGGTCCATAGATTAATGCATGTGTAGCTGTGTTTTTTTATCGTCAGTGGTATAGACGGCAGACGTGTATAAGATACTCAACGGTGCAGTCCACCTCTTCAGTGTTGTTTTCATACGTAATAAATAACCGTTTGCAATTAAGTATATAGGCGCATTGTTGTACTGTGTGTTTTTGGTTTTTGTTGCGTCAGTGATGTAGACAGCACACATACATGACACTTAACGGTGCAGTCGACTTTTGGAGTGTTATTGTTGTAATACGTTATGAAAAAACGTTTTTAATGAAGTTGATTTGCGCATTGTTTTAACGTGCAGTCACAATGCATTTTATTGCTCGCTTAAGGTTTTATGACTGTTCAATTGTATAGATTTGTTTTATTATATCGAAAAGAAATATGTTCGCTATTTTGTTCTTTTTGTCGACATCATGTCAAAACAAAATAAACCATGATGGAATTTGAGCTTTCATGAAGAACTCAAGATAAACCTTCATGAAAAAGGGAATATTGGTAACAAAGAGATAACAAAGATTCTTTTACAAATATTAATATGTATATGCATACAAATACTAGCAGTTCTTGTTATAGTTCAAATTAATTACCTTTTATAGTCGATCATCGATATTTAAAACATCGTTAAACCGAATCCCTAGTTATTTCGAAGTATTTTTTCGGTCCCGATTACATATTTTATTAGGGATGTATAGTTTAATCGAACTCCGATATTTCGAATTATCGCTATTTCGAACCTACTCATTCGTCCCATGCGCGAATCTTCAAGCTCGAAGTAAATTTACAAAGCTTATGTTCCTTACAATAGTTGTTCTCGACTCATCATCGCACAAGTGTGTTTATTCATTTAAGCTTGACAGTGAATAGCTTTTATCCGCTTAATCAGTGCAAATCGATACTTAACGGTGTATGGAACGCAAACAAAATAAATAAAAAAAATAATTATACAACCCAAAATTTTTTTTTTTTTTTTAATAGAGATTTTAGTTGCCCAATCACATAATATAGAGAGGTCACTTACACGTTTATAATTGTGTTTGTATGGCTATAATTTTATAAGAAAGCGAATGTTTTGTTTCGATTAATCGTCATTTTGTATCTTTTATCTCGGTCCCGTCCACTTCGAAATATTGAGGTTTGTTTACATTTTTATTTAACGTATATTGCTATCAATATTGTTTACTAGAATACATATGCATGATTGTAACCAAAAAAGCAACATGTGTCTGATTTCGACATAATAAAATATGTATGAAACACTATTTACAAGCACTCATTGATCCGTAAATAAGATTTTTTTTAAACGGGTCTGCCGTTTCATAAAACCCATTCATCATGCTCGTGCCATCATAATGGCGTTGGAACAGTACGATACAATACTTTAAGCTGTTTTCATTTCGGCATTTATCAGAAATCGCGTACAATGTTAAACTTAGTTATTAAGCTGTTAAGTGCATACCAGCATTACGAATGTCCCCAGGAATTCGGCTAGGGCCTCTCTGGCCAAACTGTTGTTTATTCGAAACCTCTCAGACCAGTGTGGCATCCTTCAATAAAGTACGTTAACACTTTTATCCGCACTTTCAGTGTTTACTTAATGTTCACTCAGGTCTCTCCGTTGCTGTACGTCTCACGTGCATTCCACGACGGAGGCGACTTATATCCGCTAGTCTTATCAGTAACTATAAGCTACATATCAATAACTCTCAAAGAATAAGTTAATGAAGTGTTGTACATGGAATAAAAACATCCCTTTCACACAGCTCGAATTCTTGCTGATATCGTTCACATAATTTACGATTTCCTGATATCGTTACTCTAGTTTATCCCGTTCGTTTCAGTAGATGTGATAAACGACGCATAAATAAGATGACCTGATTACAGGTTCACCCACATTGTTTAATAAACCTTAATTACAATTAATACTGAGTAGGGCTTTTTAATATTTCACAGGCTATCGGTAGTGTAAAGGATGTACAGTGATCGCTCGTCATGCAAGTTATATGTGCTTTAATAAAAATGCAATTTTGAAACACGCATTCAAAAACAACGCTTCGATTTATTATGTTAATGTATATTTTATAAACCTAGGCAACTGTGGCGTCTACTAGATTATATTCTCTAACGTCGGAAAGTGGGGCAGCCGATGGGCTAATCAGTAGCCGTGTAGAATATAAACAGTCTGCACACGCACGGGTCGCTGTCGGTGTAATGGGGGGAATGTAAGTGGATCAAATCATGAGAAATTCTGATAAAAGAGATCTGCTTTGTTTATTAATGCCATTGCTAATAAGCAGATACTCGTTTGATGTTTGTAATGTATTGGACATTCTGTATTAGGAACCAGGTATTTGCATGTGTGTATGTACTTGAACGTTTATGAGGTAATTTAGGCTAAATATTATGTGTTGACTTGGAGTGTGTCTAGCACTCCTACCTAATTACCTTACTAGACTCACGAACGTTGGGGCGAATTTTGAACTATGGCTGCATATTTCAGCTATGTTTATTTGTTTCTAAACGGTTTTCTTTTTTGGGTGTTGTGTTGTTGGGGGAAGCTAGACTACCCGAATGAAACCACCACTGTCCGGCATGGTCACCACCAACCAAACAAACATGCTTCCGTAACGTGGAGTTAACCCGCGTCGCCTAATGGAGAACATCGTGTAACAACTACTGCGCTAACCGAACAGACAACTGGAAACTATGCGGCAATCGGTCATGTATTTATGAAGATTGTGATTATGTTTTTATCACAATACACACGGCTCGAACATGCATCTCCATAGTATAATAGTCACAAATAAATAACAACAAAACATCTGCAGGATTCCAGATGATACTGAGCACGAGTGACGTATTACGAATTTTTGACAGACCCAACATTGTCATGCACAAGAATGTATTTCAGTTAATCAGATACTAATTCATAATTTAAGCTGTAACCCAGTCGGAAAAAATAGCCGACCATAATACGGATTGAACCCTGGACTTCCCGGTTCCAAATCAGGCCGAAACTCTAACGCGTCGCTATAAAAAAACCTCATATATAGCAAGGCAGTAAAAGTTCTCCCTATGTTGAACCCTGCTTCACTTACACCCTCCTATTATGAAATTTTCACACAGTTCCTACTGCAAATACATCTGTGGGACTACGCGTGAACCACAACCATAAGTTGTTTTTTTACGTTGGGCTCCAATGTAACCCAGCCAGAAAACCCCAACCACAATGCGGATTAAACCCTCCCGGTTCCAAATCAGACAGACACTCTACCGCGTCGCTATAATGCTAGCTCAAATAGCAAGGCAGTAGAATAAGTTCTCCTTGTACCGAACCCTACATCGCCATTATATATTTTAATCCCTGTATTTAAACATAACATCATAGAAATGTTATGTTATACTCGAATAGATTAGATGTAAAGGTTGTTCTAAATTCTGATAAAGCGTCTCACACGTTACAATGTTGTATGTAAAATGTATTCATTAAATCCCAGACAATGTAATGTGCTGTAAACAATAATTGTGGCTCGAATCTCAAACAGGTTGCGTTTTGAAATGTCCACCAAGCAGATTACAATCGTTAAATCTATACATTGCCTTTTTGACGAGCGAAGGCATTAAAGCTATAATCGGCAGGGAAGATGCTCTTCGGCAAAACTTCCATTAAGTCAAAACTGACTGGCCTTTAACTTAAAGGGGTGACACTATGTTAAAATCAGTTATAAACAATCTTTGTGACAGACAGATATAAGTTTGACTAACATACTGACCAAGTAAGGTATACAAGAAGCATCATATATATAAAGATTCACTGCATAAATATAATTTATAAGATAATTGTATTTTAAGAATAATAAAATATTTTCACCTTTTTAAAATTGTGTTACAGGAATAAAGATATACATACTTGATGGCAGGATTTAAGGTCAGCTGCGGAATAGCCGATACCCAACATCTCAAATATATTTTGTTTTATTGTCATGTCGCGAACATGTCTACAATGAACGTCGTCATTTTGGCATCCGCAATATATTGTGATGTGAAGAATGATGAAGAATACATTAAATCTATTCATAAATGCTATTAAAATCAACATGCTTTTTTATAATGATTGTGCTTCATTGAATCCGTCGTCTCAATACTTTTTTTAAAAGTTGAAGACTACCGGTAAATAGAAATCATTGCAATAAGCATGTTTAAGCGGCAGTTATACCCCCACCGAGGTTCTCCGGACCTTGTAGTTGTGACTTAGAATTTTTGACAGCAAGTTTGACTCATGACCTCAAGACGTCATCTGCATGGTATTATGTTTCTATAAGTGTATTTGAGATACAAAGCAGATACAAATGCGATGAAAATTGTAATATTTACCATTAAGAGTGACATTGTCTTTGAAAAATCATGTTTGACTTATGCATTCTCTACACATCGTATCGTGAGCATTGTAGCCAAGTTTCAGACGGGTATATGATATACATGTATGCAGCAGACACGTAAATGGTTACAAATATGTTTTTTTACGAATGGCATTGATCTTTAATCGACATGACTAACTCGTGACTTCTGCACATATTCAATAACCTAAACATTGTGGCCAAGTTTCATGAAAATCTTGTAAAAGGGTAAAGGGGATATGGCGCGTAAACGACAACTGCCTGCGGTCACTTACCCGGAATACAGCAAGAGCACTACGATATATTGTCAGGAAATCTTTTGAAATTGAAAGCTTCATTTTAATTCGGGTGTCTTTAATGTATACAATAATGATATTTAGAAACTGGACATACATTTTAGATATATAGACATGGAGGCGAAAGATTAGAGGCCCACCGCCAGGACGAAAAGGTTCTACATTTGTTCGGTGTGCTATACGGTCTTGCCTTCCTACCAACCCAACTCGTTAACAAAGACATGGCGCCTCTTAGGACGCCCGCCTCAGAAACTCTAATACCCGGCGTCGACTTCTTTTACCGGCACTTACCGCACGGTGACGTCTGGGGGAAGGATGCGATTCCACGACGATTCTCACCGCCTGTGTGTAATATTAAAGGGATCTTTCACGGTTTGGTAAATTGACAAAATTGAAAAAAGTTGTTTCAGATTCGCAAATTTTCGTTTTAGTTATGATATTTGTGAGGAAACAGTATTACTGAACATTTACCATAGTCCAATATAGCCATTATATGTATCTTTTGACGATTTGAAAACCTAAAAATTATAAAGCGTTGCAACGCGAAACGATTGAATAATTTGGAGAGTTCGGTTGCTGTCGTTTAAATTTACGAAACTACGAAGATTGCTTATATAGGGTATAAAATACTTATCCTGTGTATACCTGGCGGAATAGTCGAGAGGGCCAACGCGTTTTTACTTCAGACTAACTCCAGGACTCCGGGGGTCACTGGTTCGATTTCTGGTACCGGCTACTGTTTTTCCTTTTTTTTTAAATTAAATTCTTGATTTTTTACTGGAGCTTTTAAGATCCAATGTTTACATTTATCAATATAAAGCATTTAATGACAAACTTCAAAATATGCCAAAATCTGTGAAAAGGCCCCTTTTACACGTTTGTGAATCTTGGAACTGCGGATTTCGACTAATTGTATGGCATCAGTGAAATAGACAAGTCACTTTGAATTCAAAAAAGAAAAGAAAAACAGAGTTATGCGCCCTCTGAAATATATATATTTACATTTAACAACGTTGACAGTTTATTCAACTTAAAAAAAAAATATTCACCTTTCGAAAACGCCGCTTACGCTCGAGTGATTGTATAAGCTATCAATTTCATCAAAGTCGACCAAAACAATACATAATGATTTCAAAAGACAATATTCTCCACTGTTAGCTTTGTAGGTTGGATAATTTGTGACAGATAATATGACTTGATTTTAAACATTTTTTTTCATAAACTATATTAAGTAATCAACAATTGTGCAGACCACTTGAACAACACAACTGAAACAAAGATAAGGACTGAAACCATTTTCGAACTCTGGCAAGATGTAATTAAACCATTATTCTAACAAAGTTATATGACAAAAAAATGTGGCTGGACCAGAATAATTGTCCAGCTTGGTCGAGAGACCAATAGAACAAATAAATGCGATAAGCAAGTTTTTGCAAATATGTGACTTTTAGTGTTCACATGGTTTAACACAAGCAATGCAGCGAAAACTATTCCGCAGCCTGGTGGCCATGTTTTTAGCGGACTTAAACCCCCATGTTCTGAGCAGATTTCAAGAGCATTGGTGTCTGGTACAATAGGAAACTAAAAGAAAAAAGACCAAACCATATATGCTATAAAATATACAACCAATAGAAGAGGAAAGTCTACAGACAAACCCACTGCAGGGCTGCACAGCTTTACATACAGTTACTCAGAAGATAACCCTTGAGTATGTATAACGTAATAAAGAAGATTAATAAATGTGAAAACAATAACAATGAGGTTAAGTAGAAAGCGATATATTGATCACAGGAAGCGCCTCTGTCATAAACCATTGACAAGAGTGCCACATCTTTACAAAAAATAAAAAATATCCTTGTACACTATGTGTATAAATCTTTTTAAGTTATGTACAAATAATTAAATAAATAAATAAATATGTGTAATAATTAAATATTTTTTTATGATATTTTTATGATACATTTCTGTATAGCTTTTGATTACTTTTGTGTTGAACGTGTTTACTAAACTAAAACAAAGTATATTAACAAATAAGTACTTCAGTATATGTTTTAATATGAACTTCATAGGCTATTCTTTTATTAAATTATCAAATGTATTATTTTTATTTTCATGACAAAGATGATTTGTATTTTTGAAACATATTTTCCTGTTTGTTTGGTTTTAATTTCATAATTCAATTTTCATGAAGATTAGGCAATAAATTCATAATCATATTAAATTGAACAAACTGGTTCATAGAAAAAAAAACTACACAATAGAAATAGATGAATTAACAACCGTTAAGAAAAATAAACACAACTTGGACTAATGCAGACCAACATGTGAAAAAGCCTGCATGGCCTATTGTTCAAAATTGCATGTAAAAAAACAAGACTTTGCAATGAACAGATATTAATTTTAAAGAACATATTAAGCTATCATGGTATTGCACATACATTTATATTCGCGGTAAACGTTATAATTTTATCATGCCATACATTTCAGAAAAAACATATTTCAGTGCTTTACAGCATAAATAATAAAACTCCATACTGAAGAAACCTCAAAGTTTTTTATTGGCGTCGCACTGAAGTGCGGCGACTAGTATGTAATACGTTTTTTTTTGCTTATTAGAGGAAAAGTTATTTTACGGATCAATGTATATATTTTTGTTGTCAGAATATCTTGCATAGTGGTGATTTTTTGGTGTAAATTAGTGTAAATAAGTACTGCATTTGTGCCTATTACATTTACTATAACATTTATTGCCAATAATGCAAAGCTAATTCTTTTAATTAATAACTGATCACAGGGACTGGGCAATAATAAAAGATTACAGGGACTGGGTAAATACGCGAACCGGTGAAACTTTCTAGTTTTGTATAAAAACAAAACTTCTTTGTTCTACTATCCTAGCAACCTCCTAGTTACTACTAAAGGCGCTATAGAGCGCGAAGCGCTACACGTATTATTAATTGTAATAATGAGTCTTGATAAAGGAAGGAGCCGCTTATCAATGAGGAGCATCATCACAGCACCCCAGTCTCATTACTATCAAGTCCTCCTACAGGTTTTTTTTAAGAACCACATATAGAAGGCCGCAGGCCTGACCCGTATCTTGCCAGTGGTATGGACCCTTTGGTATGGACCATTAACCCCGCTCACTATCCAGCGTTTAAACTTCCGGGTTTACATTTAAACCGACTATTAATAGCTTATTAATATCTTAGTTAGAAGGTGATTTTTCAAGCGGTTCCGTAGTGTAGTGGTTACACGCTCGCTTCACATGTGAGAGGCCCAAGGTTCGAGCCCCAGTAAAATCAAATTAATTTATTTGTGTTCTATGTTAACTTTTTGTTTTGATGTAGACATTTTAGTTTAAATAAATATGCTGTTTTATTGTCACCATTTTTTGTTTTTATTATGCCCATGAAATATATGTGTGAGAGGGTGGGGGGGGTCGTAAACACATTAAAACTTTTACAGTGTTTTCATAGCAATGAGTACTCAAACCCTATCGTAAATGAGCAACGTAAGAATAAGTTCAGAATCATCTCCCATTGAAGTTGAGAAAAATATGAAATTACGCTTACAAGATGAAGCAGATTTTTTAAAACCTACACAGTTCTGTTCCATTAATGAAAACTGCACACGGATGCCAATAAAAAAGGAAACCAATGTAAATAAAATGAACTATGAAATATTTGAGGGCTACAACACAAAATCATAGATAATTGTTATTTGGGGGTTGTAACACAACATAATAGATAGTGGTTATTTGGGGGTTATAACACAAAATCATAGATAATGGTTATACCAGTATCTTTTTCTATTTTGTTTAAAATAATCGGCCAATATATTAATATTTACAGTAGAAAAAAAATCGTTCCATGTAACTTCATTGAGTGCCTTTTACACTGAAGTTCCCGACGCCCTTTGATGCTTTATATCAATACTTATCTTGTAAAATATATAAATGACAATTTAATACTGCTCATATTTAGGCTTAATGCTGTAACATTTTAAAGATAATGAGCAGTCTATGATAATGTGCGATGAATTGATAGATTAAAGAGTTAACTGCCTAAAGACCATAGATATAGTTGTATGAATGCAGAAGACATTTTACATGTGCTCATTTTATTATTTTGATAAAAGTTGAACAATGCAGATAAAAGGATATATGCAGTGTGTGTACTCAATAATCATAATTGATTGGATCTATTTTTGAATCCTTTACACATTTACATTATCATAGAATTATTATTATGGCTGGATTGCTAAAATATTGAAAATGCACTTTTAATAACAATGTAAATTATTGTTTTGAAGGTGTAAAAAGCATATTATTTTATTTTCACATGTTTTGAATAAGTTATTATGTACATGGAAATTGGTTTACATGGTTACAGTTCAACTAAAACATTGAGAAACATTGTTACTATCACTAATTACAATAGAAAAAAAGTAGATGAAAACTTTTGAATACATGGGTGCATGTTTTGGGACGTATTTTGCAGAGTCATCAAAGTTTTTAAAATTTGGTAATTGTAAGATATCTGATACAAATGTTCCTTAAACCAAGTAAGTGCAAATTAACACAAGAGTTCATATCAATTAAGACACTTTGACTTTGAATCTACAAAATGTATGGATGAATTGTTTTTTTCTTATATCAAATATTGATACCCTATGATACCGCAAGAATGGAAACTATCAATAGCACACATTTATCGTTTGTCTGTGTTCATGTTTCTGATCTTCTTAATAATGAGACATGTTTCTCTCATCCAAACAATGCCATTGTTCTTCCTGCTTTGGCCGATTGTAATTCTTTGTTTCTAGGGGCTATGCCAGTATCCAAATAAGTCTTAAAATATTTCAGCAACTTCGTCTACACTCCATTTTTGTCTATTGGTGATTTTGACCACACGCTTCCTCTTCTAAGGCGGGGTTTCTACTTCGCTGTCATCTGAAGACAATTCGTTTTCCCTGAAAATTGCAACTTATTCCCTTAACCAAAACAAGCCTCACAAAAACGTCCATCTAGAGTCTCATAAACTTGTCAACATGGAAAACGGCCTCACTAAGATTGTACATAATGGAGTCACATTAAACTTCCATTTGAAAAAGGTCAGAAAAAAGTCTCATAAAAATGTTAATCTGGAGTCAAAAAAGTCTCTCAGAATTTTCCATCTGGAGTCACCTTTATCTGTCCATTAAGAAGTCTTAAACCTTGCCTAAACAGGTTGTCTATCTAGAGTCAACATAACCTGTCCATTTAAGCGTCTCTTAAAACTTGCCTAAACAGGTAGTTCATCTGGAGTCACCAAGCTTAACCTGTCCATTAAGAAGTTTCTTAAAACTTGCCTTAACAGGTTGTCCATCAGGAGTCACCTTATCCTGTCCATTAATAAGTCTCTTAAACCTTGCCTAAACAGGCTGTCCATCTGGAGTCACCTAAACCTGTCCATTAAGAAGTCACTTAAAACTTGCCTAAACAGGCTGTTCATCTGGAGTCACCATAATCTGTACATTTAGAAGTCTCTTAAACTTTGCCTTAACAGGTTGTCCGCCTTGAGTCACCTTAACATGTCCATTTAGATATCTCTTAAACCTTGCCTACGTAGGTTGTCCATCTGGAATCACCTTAACCTGCCCACTGAGAAGACTCTTAAACCGTGTCTTAATAGGTTGTCCATCCGGAGTCACCTTTACCTGTCCATTTAGAAGTTCACCTTGAGTCACCTTAACCTGTCAACTTAGAATATAAAGTATAAAGAAGTGAAACTTCAGCTACTGGAGTAGTATTGAATTATTATTATAAACAATTAGTAGGTCCTTTATTAGAAGTCTTTTAAACTTTGCCTTAACAAGTATCATAAAACTGTCCATCAAGAGTTACATTTATCAGTTCTTTTGGAGGTCGTGTAAACCTGATCCCAAACAATAATCTCACAAAATGGTTTTCTAGGGGTCATATGTAGTAAGCACAACATTGTCCATATGTGGAGTCATAGTAACCTGTATATATGGATTGATTGATCGTGTTGAAAAATTTCATAAAGCCGAGCATAAGGTGGATGCCAATGCGACAAATGTCTTAACGGGAGTTTCACCATTTAAAAACTAATTGGGGCAATATCTAGAGGGTAGCATTATTTTTAAATGTTCTATTAATAATAAGCTTTTTACCAATTGATGCATCAGAAGCGAAATCAGCTGACCCTGTCTCAACATCACTGCAACCGTTGTATTATATAGGTGTTTCGATGTCATCACAGTTCACTGCACCAAACTCTGCGACTTCATCAGGCTATTGGTTCATATTTTGATGCTCAGCAGCTAGCAGTTCTGAGTAAGAGAACATAAGATTTTCTTATATACGGTTATGTAAAACTGATAAACTCAGGGGTCGTGGTTTAAACAAACTTGGTAAGGTTCTTTAGTTAATGCTAAAAACCAACTTGAGAGATTTGTAATTATTATCTATACAAGTTTTTGTAGACCTGATAAGCCCAAAACTGCAAATAATTTCATAGCCAACATCAAGGTTTTTGCCACAGACAACCCATCGAACATTGTACAAGAGGGCCTGAAAGGCCCAAAGTCGCTCACCTGAGATACAAAGGAACTGACCAGCTTATTGCAGCCCTAAGCTATCATAAAAACAAATGTTCTGAACAAGTTTCGTAAAGAGTTAAATATAAATTTGACTTGTAGAGTGCTTATAAGGTTTTACTTTAGCCATATTAGGATAATTCCCACCGCTGGCAGCCATGTTTTTCAACAGACAGGAACTATTTTTGAACTTATCCAAGATATCATTATAACAAATGTTCTGACCAAGTGTTATGAAGACTTGACAATAAATGTGACTTGTAGAGTGTTAACAAGTTTTTACTATAGCCATGTAAGGAAAAATGCCCCGCCCCCTAGCGGTCATGTTTTTCAAACAACCGGAACCATTTGCGAACTCGTCCAAGATATCATTTGGACAAATCTTCTGACCAAGTTTCATAAAAATCAGACAACAATTGTGGCTTCTAGAGTGTTAACAAGGTTTAACTATCGTAAGATATAGCCCGCTTAGCCATATAATAAAAAATGCCCCGCCCCATTGCGGCCATGTTTTTCAAGCAACCCGAACCCTTTCGAACTCGTTCAAGATATCATTAGAACAAAATGTTCCACCCAAGTTTCATGAAGATTGGATTATTATGTGAATAAGAGTGTTAACAAGTTTTTTATATAGCCATATAAAGAAAAATGCCCCGCCCCCTCGGGGCAATGTTTTTCAACCAACCAAAACCATTTTCGAACTCGTCCAAGATATCATTAAAACAAATCTTCTGATACAATTTCATGAATATATGACAATAAATGTGGCCCTAGAGTGTTAACAAGGTTTTGGGGTTTTACTATAGCCATATAAGTTTTGAAAGACATAATACTTATTTCTTTCCAGTTTAATTCATTCTATTTGAACATATTTTGCCATTTGACTCGGCCTTGAATTTTCTTAATCAGTATCCCCGGAACTATTAAAGTTTGAATAAAGAAATAATAATGTTTAAAACAAACTCAGATATCTGATTGTCAATAAAAGTGTGTACCTGGTCCATATATATCTTTAAAAGTTTCGCTACTTAAAATTTATAATTATCTTCGAATACTTACATTCAATCAGGGACCTATACATGTTATTTTATAAGTCCCTGATTCAATAATGATAACATTTTGTTTTAAGCAAAGGCATAACCAGAGGCGGTATTCATGTGATATTTAAGATGGCGACGCCATACCCGAGACAAGTATGTTTCGCCGTTTTATACCCTCTTACACTTGCAGTATTTCTTTTAATGCCGCTCAATTTCCAGCCATATCAGCATGAAAGTTACTAGCGGTTATTTCGTATTAATATTCTTTAAGACTTTACCAGGTGTTGTATTATTAGAACATTACAATAACCACGTGATCAACCACGTGTTAAGGGTTCTCGCTTAATCAAATTTCAATTGGGCCAAATATGACTCCGGTCAATTTCAAAATTGATACAGGTGAGTGTAATAAAATCCCTCACGATACATTTCGCAATCGTAAGCTGAGCAGCCCATTGGAACCCCCGACAGTAAATTCACTTCATACTCAGGTGACCTCATTAAGGTTATAGGCAAAGTACGTCTCCCTTGCTCCCACTTATCAGACAAAGAAGACGCATTATTCTATGTAGTTGCAAACAAAGCCCCTCCACTGCTTGGCCTCAAATCATCACTTGATCTAAAATTGATCAAATTGACGTACGCAGTAGAAAACTCCCAAAAAGAGCAGACGCCTCTAACCAAGGACACTGTGATGTCCGAATTCAAAACGCTATTCAGCGGTGTAGGGGAAATCCCTGGTTATGCCAAGTTGCATTTGAAAAGAAAATGCAGTCCCCGTCGTGAACCCCCCGCGCAAAGTACCAGAAGCCTTAAAATCGAGGTTTAAGGCTGAGCTTGATCGAATGGTTTCCGATGGAATCATCACAATGGTCACCGAACCAACGGCATGGGTAAACAGTACAGTTCTTAGAGAGAAACCTAAGACAGGCAAACTGAGAGTATGCATAGACCCAAAAGCTTTGGATGACGCTATATGCCGACCCCATTAACCAATGCCGACGTTAGAAGACGTTACGAATGACTTATCAGGAGCTACGCACTTTAGCATCCTTGATATCACACATGCCTATTGGAGCGTGAAACTTGACCACGAGTCTTCCCTACTGACGTGTTTTTCGACACCGTTTGGAAGGTACCGTTACCCAGAAATGCAATGAAATTTCACCAGGAGTCCATTGTATTGTCGACGACATTCTTATTAGTGGCAGGTCAAGGGTGGAGCATGATCAAAACTTGCACAACGCGCTCAAACTAGCTCAAAAAAGGGTGTCCGTTTTAACTCGGACAAACGTATTTTAGGTGCGACTGAAGTGCCATTCTTTGGTCATGTCGTTTCCAGTCAAGGTCTGAAACCCGACAGTAGCAAACAAAACGCAATTGCGGATCTAAAAGCCCCCCCCCCCCCAAACTCGAGCCGAGTTAGAGACTTTTCTAGGCATGGTCAACTACCTGGCAAAATTCGCGTCAAATCTCGCAGAGATTACAGCCCCCCTTAGGAGCCTTTTGCAAAAGGAGGTAGAATTCCTCTGGGATGACCCTCAATCGCGCGCTTTCGAAAAAGTCAAGGCCGTGATTACAAATGCACCAGTTCTAGGTTACTGTGACCCCAAGGAACCCCTTGTGCTTGAATGCGACGCCTCTCAAAACGGGTTAGGTTGCTCCCTGTGGCAGAAAGGTAGGCCAATTGAGTATGTTTCAAAAAGCTTGACCGCAAGTGAGAAGCTGTATGCAAACATTGAACGGGAACTACTTCCAATTGTGTTTGGTTGCAAGCGATTCCACCAACTGACGTACGGACGACACGTGACTGTTCATAGTGATCATAAACCGATTTCATCAATCATAAAAAAGCCTCTATCGGCAGCGCCACCTAGGCTTCAGAGACTACTTCTGTCATTAAAGAAATACGGCATAACTGTGGAGCACGTGCGTGGTAAAGACATACCCTTCTCAGACTATTTGTCAAGACACTCAGTAAATGACACGTACCCAACTCTTATTGACGGATTGGACACACACGTGCATTCGGTCAGAAAGCAACTGCTGGTGACTGACAGACGTTTAGAAATTATCAGACAGGCAATTCGTGACGACAGTCAGATGCAAATTCTAAAGCAGACGATACTTGATGGCTGGCCAGAATCTCTGTCAAAATGTAACCCCGTGGTTAAGGAATTCTTCAATCATTGTGATGAGCTTTCTTATGAGGATGACCTAATTTTCAGAGGTCAAACACTCCTTATCCCGAGATCTCTGCAGTCCGACATGATCATACAGGTTCACATAGGTCATTTAGGCGTGACCAAAACCCAACAGCGGGCCAAAGACTGTATGTTTTGGCCTGGAATGCAAAAGCAAATCTCAGAGCACATTTTACAGTGCCCAATTTGTCTCACTCACAGAGACTCTAATGCTAAAGAGTCATTGATTACGTCAGAATTCCCAGACAGGCCTTATCATCAAGTTTTGTCAACAGACCTGTTTCATTTTGACAATAGGAATTACCTACTGACAGTGGACCATTATTCGAATTTCTTCGAGATTTACTTTTTAACGGATACAACGTCGTACACAGTAATTCGAAAATTGCAGACACATTTTGCTAGCAACGGAATTTGCGACGTGCTGAATAGTGACAATGGACCTCAGTTCTCTAGCACTAAGTTTGCTGACTTTGCCAAATCGTGGAATTTCACACACTCAATATCATCGCCGTTTCACTCGCAAGGAAACTGTTTAGCCGAGCGAAGTGTAGGCATCGCGAGAAAACTCATGAAAAAGGCTAGAGATAGCAATCAGAATATCTATGTCGTACTGTTAGAGTACCGAAACACACCACTCAACTGTGGCTACAGCCCTGCACAGATGTTACTCAATCGCAGAACTAAGTCAGTATTGCCGATTACAAAAAAGCGCTGTGCCCCCAGGTTATCAATGCCCGCAAGGTCAAACAGTGTTCAAAATACACTCAAGCGAAAAGCAAGCAGAACTACGATAAGTCTGTCAGATCCCTCCCGCCACTTAATGTAAATGACCCTGTTAGGATACAGATGGGTAAAATCTGGGTTCCGGGAAAAGTGATACAAAAGCACTGTCCAAGGTCTTACACCGTACAAACGCGAGGAGTAGTGTATCGCAGAAATCGCATTGCTATACACAAAACTAACAAAAATGGATCAGACATATCTGTACCCGACTACAACATCCTTGCAAATACCCCTAAGGAACCCCAATCAGCTGCTACGGCCAAGACTGCCCATGTCATACCTTAAGACAATTCTTACGCAACACGGTCTGGGAGAGTAGTTAAAAGGAATGCGCGCTTCTACGGAGCAGAGTATGATAACCGATGATTTTTATGATCATTCAATACAGTACAAACTCGTTACATTGACAACGTTGTGTTCTATTATATATTAGAATATAATTATGCATGAATTTTAATCTTGTTATATTTTGATTTATGCATAGCACATAAGAATCAATACAATACAAACTCGTTACATAAAGTACTTAATCTGTGTTCTATAATTATGCATGAATTTTAAACCTTGTTATATTTTGATTTATACATGCAGTTCAATTTTAATTTTGTTTATGAAGAGGGAAATGTTGTATTATTAGAACATTACAATAACCACGTGATCAACCACGTGTTAATGGTTCCCGCTTAATCCCGCTCCGGCGATAAGCCCTGCACATTAGCTATCCAGAAACGCAACTGTATAGACGCTCATATGATACCTGTAAATATGTTAAATTAAATTGTAGAATAGAAGTTCGTGTATCTTGTGATATCGCCTTCACATTAGTGTTGACATTCACATAACAAAATACACAATATACAACACCAGGGACCTATACAGGTCCCTGACTTTACTCGCTGCGAAATTTCTTAGCGGGATGACCTTATTTACATTTCCGCTAAGAAAATTCGCCAAGATTAGAGTGAAGATGTAAAGAGAATTTTAATACGAAATAAACGCTAATCACTTTCTTACTGATATGGCTGGGAAGTGAGCGTCATTTAAACATTAAACAAAAAAATAAGGGAAAAACACGGCGAAATACACTTGTCTCGAAAGGACGTCGCCATCTAGACTATCACGTAATTACCCCACTTTGTAACCGAAACGATAACCGGTACGTCACCCCATCCCCGCTATTTTCGGCCTTAAACATACAACATGTTTTCACTGAAAAGTGTTGCAGAGACACATGTCGGTATGTTTGAAATCTAGCGTGTATTATTTGTAGTTAACTTTAACTGTTTAACGATATAATTCATTAATGTTTTAAATCTGTGTTTATTGATAGATCTTTGAACGCTGTAGTCTACCAGATTCTTCAGTACCGTAATGGCAGAGGGTCACGTGATAGCCAATATGGCGGCGATCAATTTATCGATTCTGGGATTGTATATTCAGATGCAAGAAATATACTTTATTGACTTATAAATATATACCAATACTATACTCTGTAAAAAGGCAGCCACTCGAAATGAAAGAACGACTGAAGAATGACAACTTTTATTATAAACCGTCCGATGTTGATTTCTTCACTTAAAGAATAAAAAACAACAAGAAAATAAGTTCACCCAAAAATGCATCGACGAAGCAAATCGCTTTAATTAAGATGAGTGCAATGTAGGAATTATTTTTTGACAACGAATTTGACAAAAAAAAAAATACTCAACCGTTTAGACTTACACACCAAGCTTAGAACTTTGAAGTATAAATATATTTTGTAAATAATTCCAAATAATTGTCATTTCCTTATGAGTGGTTAAAAGCATTCCAATGAGTGTGTTTTTGTACCATGATTGAAGATTTGGATGTGTTTATGTTTCGTGAATGTCATGTAATTCTACAGTTCTTGTAAAAGTGTACATCAAACAGTCTGCAAATTCACCGTGCGGTTCAAATTTGTATAATGAACATGCAAACTTCCGTAATGTTACAGTTGCATGGTCATTCAAAGTTGTCACAAATTGTGAACTCAAATAATCATACTGTTGGTAACAATATTTATTTTAAGAAATAAGTATCAAAAAAGCATACCCACTATTAGTAATAGTAATGCATATCTTCAGAACAGGCTTAAATGAAGAAATAATTGCTTTCAATCAATATCATATAGTAACGTTCAGAACAATCTTGCATACCTCTATATAGTTGTGCTAAATGGAATAATGGTGATTTGATCTATTTGTCAATTTGTACATACTTATGTATATTGTTACTCTCTCGTAGATCCTTACATTTTTCGAAAGAGGTTTGCGGAATTGTTTTTATTGATTTCAGGTATGTGTGTAAGCATTTTTATATAAATAAATATATGATGAGTGTTTATAAATAATAACATTTTACTGGGTTTAATCATTTACGTTTCCGCATTCTTGAATAGTTAACCTAAAGATCTGAGAAATGTGCCGGGGAAAAAAAATTGGCTGGCATTTTTTAGGCATGGCTTTTTTTATGTTTTTTGGTATCTACATACCCTCTACTGAAAATCTAGAGGGGATGTCACCTTCTCGGGTGCTTGACATCCTTTTAATAAGGTCAAAGGTCAAAAGGTACAATTTTCAGTTGTTTATGAGATGAAATACATCTCATTGTGATTTATAACCAAAATTAAAAATGTTAAGGCAGTAATATTGTCTGAAAATGAACCTGCTTGGATCTAATTAAATTTTTATCTATTCTAGTGTTCACTTATACAGGTCAAAAGGTCATTTAGGTCACTTTTATGACAAAAAAAAAACCATGACAACTGGCATTGAAAATCAATAGAATAAAATATGATGTTCGAAAAGTACTTTTTAAACAATGGAATAGTTTTTGTTAACTCTATACACATATTTGTATAGTAAAAATAAAAGGATCCATTATATAAATATAATAAAGTACAACATTCGCTTAAAAAAATACTGAAACTCATTTGTGTATTTCAGTATCTTATTACATTGTTTTTTAGTGTACATTCTTCATCCTGTTTAAACTGTATATATCTTATACGGCTGATCTAATCCCTGGTGAATTACTAGATAAATTCGACAAAGAGAAAAGTGAAGTGTAGAACTTTTCTATCTGGAATCCCTACCTTCATTTGGTTGACATCCTTATGAAGTTCATTAAAGCCCAAAGAATAGGCGATTGGCTGTTGCATATTGAAGCCTTTTCCGATATGCTATCGTGGCTAATGGTGTACGGCCACTCAAACTATGCCCGTTGGGGTCCTGTATACCTCGCAGACATAAAAGCATCAGATTATGCAGCACCTGAAGTGTTCAAAGAGTTTATTGAAGGTCACTTTGTAGTCAGGCTGAAGGAAAAAGCTTTCAACGGAGTACCTGTCGACCAAGCTACTGAGTGGATAACCAGAAGGTGTAAAACAACAGTGTGTTTTTTTGGAATAACAAGAGGGCCAGGTAAAAGAAAGGTGTTGTATTACGTGATCAGTAAGATCTCAGGTTTCCAATAGTACCATGAAATTGTTCAATCAAAATGATGATGGCGAAGATATTGGGATATTCAAGAATAGAGCAGATGGAACTCGTTCCTTCAGAGGAAGAGTACATCAAGTAAATGATGCAGCTCTTTGGTTCATATGATATATTCGGAGTGCATGAAGAGGAGAATATGCTGCTCTCAAAAGAATCTAATGACGTTGCAACTAATGATACCACAGATGATTTATTAACCTGTGAAAGTCGAGGTAAACATTACTCAAGCAATTTGCAGAGAAAAGAATGAAAGAGCAGAAGGTTGAATTTTATGCTCCTATTCAAAAGGTTCAGTCCAAAACCAAAACATTTGCATATCTCTATACGGAGACAGTCAGTGAAAAGCAGAAAGTGACAAAGATTTTAAAGGCTGACAGAAAGCTAATGCAGAGATTGTTCACGCAGCTAATTCAGTGAGAGCCGTAGAAACAGCATCTGTACGAGAACATGAACTTTCTGATATGCCATTATCATTTGCAAAGGCAAATGGGAAAATGCATGAAACCCAGAAATCAAACATACTCTAAGTGCTTACAAAGGACAATGATATAGTGACGCCTCAAGTTGTTCCGACAACGACTGGTGCAGCATGTGCACTAATTGATGGACACGCGCTAATACAGAGTTCAGGTAAGCCCAAGGACTGTCAAACATTTGGACAATATGCAACTGTTTTTGTAACAATCTGTTTTAAGGCATTTCAGCGCAAACACTACCCGAGTTGATGTGACTTTTGATCGATACTTTGGGAAAGGGTCGACCTATAAGGAAGCTCATAACAAGTCCAAACGTTCCTCTTCCGCAAATATGGGAACAGTACATCACACACGATGACAATAAATCAGATATACATGTATTGTCGAGAAACTGATGTCTGCTCTTGTTAATATACAACCTTGGAGCTGACGACGAGGTATATATCTGATATCTGGCATAGGCAAACAAAGAAAATGTTATCCTGTGCACACAATATCTGAAAAACTAGGTGACAATGTCAGAAGGAAAATTTTAGAGTTTAACACCACGTCTGCTCTAAATGGAATAAGTAAGAAAACCGCCTGGGTGAAGTATATCGCACAACCTGATAGATTGGAGGGTGTTGGTAGAGATGGTGATGTTCTAGCAGTTTCTAAATTTCTGTGTGTGCTGTATGGCTGCTGTCAGGACCACCCACCAAACATTGACACATGTAGGTACCTGTTATTTTTGAAAGCCAGGAAGAGCTAGTTTGGATTTGTTACCCCCTACAAATGATGCGCTTGAACTTCACATTAAAATGGCAAATTATCAGGCAAAGATATGGCTAAATACCACAGATAAGGATTCTCAACCTGATGATCCTCTTGATACTGGCTCATGGAAACTTGAAAAAAAATCATTGAAACCGGTATGGATGAGGAAACCAAAGGTCCCTGCAGCATTTGTCCAGTTAGTTTTATGTGGCTGTCAAACCAAGTGTAGAACTGCACGGTGTAAGTGTTGTCGATCTGACCAAGGATGCTTGTTTTAATGCGCATGTGAAGCGAATGGCTGTTTAAACCCTAGATAATTATTGTAAACGATAAAAGATAAGGAGATACATATACTGCTAGAGTAATTCGTGTAATTTAGACTGTAACGTAGATCACACATGTTTACTTGTAACTATTCTTTCATTGTTTAAAGTCTCGTAATTTCGTAATTTTATTGATAGAATAATGCAGAAATAATTTTGGTTCTTATTATAAAACGTTGCTATATTATAAAACGTAAAAAGTATTAAAAGTCTAAAAATGAATATTGTATTCTTTTAATTTAGGCAACATAATTTACAAAGTTAGGAACATTCACTTAAGATACAACATAGAAATACTCTTTTCATCATCAAAGTATCCACCTCTCATTGAAAAGTTACTTACAAATATCACGGACTCTAGATTACACGGATAAGAAACGGGACCGTTACGCCAAATATCTTGTTGTGTCTAAGTCACGTGACCGTGTCGTAACTATCGATCTTTTATCGAAGCGCCGAGGTTATACATTTGATGTACCCACTCACGTATTTTGTTAAATTATAGTTTCATTTCTAGGCCGATTTTGACGAATTATATATCATTAGAAAGCTTACGTAACGTAATTTTCAGATATATATATATATATATATATATATATATATATATATATATATAGTTTTTCTTCTGATTTCGGCAGCCCGGCGAGTTATAACTTTAACTTTTGCAAATATCAAACCGTTTTGGAGTTTTAGAATATAGATTTACGGTTGACATGTTCGTACTTTATACCGATTTGTAGCGTTTATATTTGGAGTTCAGTTTCAAAAATAACATCTTGCTTAGGAGAATAGAATTCTGTATATGATAGAGATTTAAAAAATGGTTTAAAAATGAAAGCAAGTAAGGAATGAAGGCGGAAGAAAGTAGCGCGCGGTCCTAACGAACCGAACTGATGCTAAGGTCTTGGCGATTATGCTTTTGTTTAGATACCGGCCATTGAATTTCCTTTGCCATGATTATTATATTTTTATGGAATATATTGAAATATTTTGTTCTAGAGACATATCAATAAAGCTAAGTATTAATAAAGCTTAATAAATTAACGATTTCAGCTCTTGATTATAACACAGAAAGGGTGTTAATTTTATGATGAAAAAGCGTATATAGCGGACCCTCTTGATATTTTTCGGCTTTGCATACTTCAAATATAATGGGTGTCAAAACATTCATCGTTTGTTGTTTATTATCAAAAAGGTAATTATGTAAACTTATATGAAAGGTTATTAACCATAAATTATCAATTAATAAAAATTATTTAAAGATTCATGAAAATCACGGTCAACTGTCTATGCATGTATATTGAAATATCTTTATAAGTTATTACAGTTATAAATATATATAATTCTAAATTATAACTCTGTATTATTTGTATTTTTCGGAAAGATTATTTAACCCCGTTGTGGTCAAATGAGAATGTTGTTTTTAATCATGTTGTTCCGTACACTACCATACACTCTTTATAGGACTACGAAATGACGGAGTTTTTTACCGGTACCCGCTAAATACGTTAAATATTAAGTATTAGATTTTTTTAATGTTTAAAATGTACATGTATATGTATTAAGCACTTATAATTATTATGATTAAGCCGGCTGACATCTATACAGTATTTAGTTTATGGCAATCTGTATGGGCAGATGACTATAAATGTTTTCAATACGCTACATATCTTATAAACGCAAAATTGAGTATTTGGCGTTACATTACTCCAAGAAATGACCACTAATACCACGAGAAGACATGGAGGTATCATAAAAAGTGTAAACTGACCAGACATTGCCACCTGTGGTTAGGGACCAATATACAAGTATATGTCCCTGCTGTGGCGTATGACACCATAGTGTTATTTAGTATTGGTCGGCACAGTATCTGATCATAACGAGATAATTGGTTTGTGCTGAACACAGGGGCAATAAAACCACAGATCTATCAATAAACAAGATTATTTAGATATCTTAATTTGAACACCGCGATAAAAATGCTCAAACCACGGACTCTAGATTACACGGATAAGAAACATGGCAACATTCTCAGAATCATCACTGCTATATGTGTAATCACCTAACAATTCGTCTAAATTTTTTTATATATTTGAGTTGAAGACGATGCACTGCTGTATAAGTCTGAATTAACTATCTGTCTGCCTGTCTAAATCTAAGCCGTCATCGTTCCAGTGAAAAAAAATCTGATTCTGAATAGTTGGACATGATGCCCTGATGTCAAAATACGAAATGACCCGCGTAACACCGACCGTGATTTTCAAGAATCTTTAATAATTTGATAATTTAAGGAAAATAACATTTCATATAATTATACATAATAACCTCGTTGATAATCAACAGCAAACGATGAATGTTTTTGACACCCATTTTATTTCAAGTATGCATGCAAAGCCGAATAATATCGAGAGGGTCCGCTATATACGCTGTTTCATCATAAATTTAACACCCTTTCTGTGTTATAAACAAGAGCTGAAATCGTTAATTTATTAAGATTCGTTTATAATAAGCTTTATTGATATGTTTCGTGTACAAAATACTACAATATATTCCATAAAAAATATAATAATATGGCAAAGGAAATTCAATTGCCGGTTGCTAAACAAAAGCATAATCGCCTAGACTTTAGCATCAGTTTAGTGCGTTAGGAACGCGCGCTACTTTCTTCCGCCTTCATTCCTTAATAACTTTCGATTTTAAACAATTTTTTTTTCTATCGTATACAGAATTCTATTCTCCTAAGCAAGATGTAATTTTTTAAACTGAACTCCAAATATAAACGCTACAAATTGGTATTAAGTACGAACATGTCAACCGTAAATCTAGATTCTAAAACTCCAAAACGGTATGATATTTGCAAAAGTTAAAGTTATTACTCGCCGGGCTATCGAAATCAGAAGAAAAACTTAATATATATTTATATATCTGTTTACTACGTAACGTAAGCTTTCTAATGATATATAATTTGTCAAAATCGGCCGAGAAATGAAACTATAATTTAACAAAAGACGTGAGTGGGTACATCAATATGTATAACCTCGGCGCTTCGCTGTACGCTAATTGTAAAAGATCGATAGCCACAACACGATAAAACGCGCGGTGGTAAAACATAAAATGTGTATTTCTTGTGTTTAACTCGCTATAAATCCATTCATAACAACGGGAATATACTAAAAGTTATATTTTTTTGAAAGAGGAATTAATAAGCAACAAGATAACGTATAAACCAATAAAATCGGATGAATAGTTTTTCATAAGATTGAATTTACTACAGTAAGGGTCAAATACTCGATTCATCTCCTATCAATATACACTCCGTGCAAATATATAATACATGGATCTTTGGCTGGTTTCAACTAACACTGCAATTTACGTTTCAAACGGGTTATAAAAGTGCTCTTGATGACCAATGACCTACTTATGAAAAGCCAAAATCAGTCAAAAACGAGACAACCCTTTAAATATAAAATATAAGTCATTTCAGGAGTAAAATCAGTAAAGTATCTGATATTTCACAATTTTGGCAATGTTACCTCAATTTTTAATGCACTCAATGAACTTTCAACCTAATTAAAGGGTCGTCATGCATTCTAGAGGTTGACATCCCCTCCAGAATAAAAAAAGTATTTGCCATCATTATAACACAAAAGGAAGCCATGCCTAAAAATGCCATCAGATTTCAGGAAATTTTAGGCCAACTAAACAGATGAAAGTAACGTAGAAGCCCATGTATACAATGACAGTAATGTAGTGGCGTTTTAATACATACAATGAGGGGATTTCGATACCCCCCCCCCCCCACAAACACCGCACATCCGTTTTGCGGCACGGGATTAAAAAGTGGTAGTATGTAACCTGTTGCAAATATCCAATCAAAATCGGACAACAACGTATCCGGTTGACTTCTGTCAATAGTTAGCCGGCAAACTGAGTCGCTGCAAATTACTGTTATTTGCTGCTCGTAAAAAGCAAGTAAAGATAATGGCATCCGTAGGAATACTGTTTGTGTTTGTGGCTCTTCCACTAATTATTCTAGCTGCTGACTCCCAAACTAAAGGGCCAAAAGTAACGGATAAGGTAAGTGTTTATCAATACCCCACCTTGGAATTTAACACGTGTCAAACTTTATGCTGTAGCCTAGGAGTTATGGAATCAAAGTCATAGCATGCATTGTGCTGTATTTTTAACCAGGTTTTCCGAAGGAAAAAACTGGTTATTAGATTGGCGAATGCGGGCGGGCTGGCTGGCGGGCAGGCTGGCGGACGGGCGGAACAAGCTTGTCCGGGCCATAACTATGTCGTTCATTGTCATATTTAAAATCATTTGGCACATTTGTTCACCATCATTGGACGGTGTGTCGCGCCAAATAATTACGTCGATATCTCCAAGGTCAAGGTCACACTTTGAGTTCAAAGGTCAAAATTGGCAATAACAGGGTTCGACATTAATTTTTTTTACAGCAAGACAGTCGGACCAGCTCCTCTTAAAATGTACTAGCCCGAACCTGATGTCTACTAGACCACAAATGACATAGCAAATGAACACAATTGTATCATGTAACTGTTTAATCAGGATTTATCAGTAAATAATCAGTGAACACCAGATATTTTTGATACATAGAGTAAAACAATAAAATAAAACTTTTTTTGCTTTTCTCCGTCAAATTCAATCCATGGGAACTGACTCGATGTTCCATCTAGGATAAAATTGACGTTTTCGTGTTTCTTCATATTTACGTTTCGTGTCAGTTTAAGCGTCGGATTCTTTTTTATTAACAGATTTGTCGGACGAAAATCCGAACTTGAACAAAGCCATTCTTTAAATTACATTCTCTTGTCTGCTACGAAAAAAATGTTTAAATTGACGATACCGTTTTCGATTGAAGTCGTAAAATCATGCTTAACAGTTTTACGACACTGCAGAAAATCATTAATATTCATGACAACTTGACCAATGGAAACAAGCAATTTCTGCAGGAAGCTCTCCTTTGCGTCTAAAAATAGCGATGAATCATGTGAATGCTCCGCGTTTATTTAAATACACTATTTTTGTTTTTATGTAAATAACGGATACGAGAGTAATTTTACACATTAAAAATAAAGGTTTTCACAGCAGTTAGTAAAAGTTATATGAATCAGTATAGATTTTTTTATGTACGACCAGTCGGACAAGCTAGCCCGCAGTTTTACTAGCCCGACCACCGATCTTACTAGACAATGTCTGTCGGACGTGCCTTAGTGTCGAACCCTGAATAAATGAGCTTGTCTGGGCCATAACTATGTCATTCATTGTGAGATTTTACAATTATTTGGCACATTTGTTCACCATCATGGGACGGTGTGTCGCACGAAAGAATCACGTCAATATCTCCAATGTCAAGGTCACCACAACTTAAAATAGATTTATTTTGAAACAAACTTACAAAGGGGGTTAATTTTGTTTGTTCATTTCAAAAGTTCAGTTTGAGTTGTCTCCCTTAATCAGATTTTTTTTCACAATGAAAACCTGGTTTTGTGACAATTTTGTCCCTTGTTTGTTAGTTTTCTTATTCAACATAATGGCTGCATTTTTTGCAGGTTTATTTTGACATCGAAATTGGAGGAGAAAAGGCAGGGCGAATTGTGATTGGATTGTTTGGAAAAACTGTTCCCAAAACGGTGAAAAATTTCAAGACACTTGCAGAAGGAAGTGCAGATGTAAGTTAAAATTGTTAATAAATAAGAACATAACAATGAAATACTATTATATGGGACTTACATCAATTGTTCTTTCATTGAGGATTATTTTAAACAACATTTCAAGATGTAACACATTGACACAGCTGCATTATCCCTTACTCTCATAGTATCGGGCCTTTAACAAAAAACCTTAAAGAAGTGCTGGAAAGTTAAAGTTTTTCAGTTTTAATTTATTTGATGGTTATCCATGACTATTATGACGATCAGATCATTTTCATGGTTTCTGGTGTTGAAGTTCGTTGGAAAATAGATAATGTTTATTCCAGGCTGATGCTATGATTTTTAATTACGTAACACACAATTATTTATGTTAGTTTGTTTATGGATTAATAGTAGCTTTATCAAATGTTATATATACAGCTTATTTTTGAATAAAATGCTAGAATATTTTAAGAAGTTATTTCAGGGATTTTAATTTAAGCAGAATCCTGCTCTTTGATGCAAGCAGTTTGCAATCAGGGTTCAACACTAAGGCACGTCTGACAGACATTCTCTAGTAAGATCGATGGTCGGGCTAGTAAAACTGCGGGCTAGCTTGTCCGACTGGTCGTACATAAAAAAATTATACTGATTCATACTATAACTAACTGCTGTGAAAACATTTTTCCTTAATGTGTAAAATTACTCGCGTATCCGTTATTTACATCAGAACAAAACTAGTGTATATAAATAAACACGGAGCATTCACATGATTCATAGCTTTTTTTAGATGCGAATAAGAGCTTCCCGCAGGAATTGCTTGTTTCCATTGGTCAAGTTGTCATGAATATTAATGATTTTCTGCAGTGTTGTAAAACTTTACAGCATGTTTTTACAACTTCTAGAAAAAAAAATCGGTATCGACTTCGTCAAAGTAAACATTTCTGCGTAGCAGACAATATAATGTAATTTTAAGAATGGCTTTGTTTAAGTTCGGATTTTCGTCCAACAAATCAGTTAATACAGAAGATTTTGACGGTAAAACTGACAGAAAACATAAATATGAAGAAAAACGAAAACGTCAAATTTATCCTATGGAAAATTGAGTCAGTTCCCATGGCTTGACTTTGAAGAAGAATAGCAAAAAAATAGTTTTATTTCATTGTTTTATTCTATGCATCAAAATAACTTTCTGGTGTTCACTGATTATTTACTGATAAATCTAAATAAAACAGTTACATGATCCAATTGTGTTTATTTGCTATGTAATTAATTGTTTAGTAGACGTCAGATTCGGGCTAGTACATTTTAAGAGGAGCTGGTCCGATGGTCTTTCTGTAAAAAAAGTTAATGTCGAACCCTGTGCAATTTTGTCACTTTTGACTCTTCCAAATTATCCTCCCTGCATCATTTTGATGCAAATGCTACCGTGCAACTAACATAAAATGTATGTTTTATTATGCCCCCAAAAGGTGGCATATAGTTTTTCAACTGTCCGTCAGTCTGTCTGTCCGTCCGAAAAACTTTAACATTGGTCATAACTATTGCAATATTGAAGATAGCAACTTGATATTTGGCATGCATGTGTATCTCATGGAGCTGCACATTTTGAGTGGTTAAAGGTCAAAGTCATCTTTCAAAGTCAAAGGTCAAATATATGGCTTCAAAGCAGGGCAGAAGGGGGCATTGTGTTTCTAATAAACACATCTCTTGTTATAGAAAAAGTTGTTTTTTAGTTACCGGTAATCAAGAATTACTTAGTTATACAAAGCAATATTTTTAAAGCAATCAAATAATATCCGCAAACAAAATATGGAGATTTCAATATTTTGACCCCTGAAAAGTTCATTTGACCCCTGAACATTTCAAGCACATGGTCATTTGACTTCTGGTTTTCACAAACTAATGAAATCCCTGTGCATACCAGCATATATTTCTGATATTTTCTATTGAGAAATTGTGTTCATTTTAACTATTGAGTGGTTAAAATATTTTATCTTTAGAATACTGTGTGAGAATATTATTTGTAATTAGTCAGTTTTAATTGTTCAGTGTCTAGTTGTTTATTTTTATTGTCCATTTCATTTTTTAAATTTCTATTCTGTCAATTCATTTAAGTTTGTTATTGATGCAGGTCATCCACAATTGTTCGTCAATAGTGAACATTTTGCAATTTCAGCTTTTATAATAACATGAAACGTGCATGGCAAGTGTTTTTTTTTTCTTTTCAGTGTGGTTCTAGATAATAAACTCCATAGAAAAAACAATGAACACAAATTGCTTATAGAGCACCTCAGTTGTCTCTGAATGACAAGACTTAAATTCCCAAATGTATTCAGACATATAAGATTGTACGTTTATGTTACGGTCTTATTAATCCAAGTCCGGTCCTGCAAGTTATCAAAGTCCATAGGACTGGATGACCTGTGGACTTAAAATTCTTTTTGGAATGCCTGTGCTAAATACCTTTAGACACTAACAAAAATTATTTTTCATTCAAGGATAAATCTCTTACATACAAAGGCAGCAAATTCCATCGAGTGATCAAAGACTTCATGATTCAAGGTGGAGATTTTACAAGAGGAGATGGCACAGGAGGTATGATTGCTCTTAATGTTTTGTTCATACGCATTGTATGTTTTGTATGTTTTGCAAGTTAGTAAGATTGTAATATTACTGGATGGCTGCAGGTTTCACCTGCTGGAACTGCTGGTTAATTTAATTTTTCAATATTTGTTTATTGATATTTACACTTTGTATTAAACTGATATGTTGCGATACTTATTTAGCCCTATTTCTTTTTACATTATTAACAAGTGCGATACAATAAAGTATTCTGATAATTTGTTGGGTGTTTTATGTCTTCAAGCATTTTGGACTGTTAAAACTACTGTATAAGAAGGCATTTGACTAATGGTAATTGTCACAATAATACTTGCGCAGTTATAGTGTATAAAAAGCTTGTGTGTTCAATACAATTTGCTGACAGTTATAAATACATGTATTGAAGTAGTTAAGTACATGCAAGTCAGCAATTCCCTGTTCATTGATTCATGATTTGATAGGTAAGAGCATTTATGGTGAGAAGTTTCCTGATGAGAACTTCAAGCTGAAGCACTACGGCTCAGGCTGGATGAGCATGGCAAATGCTGGCAAGGACACCAATGGCTCACAGTTCTTCATAACAACGAAGAAAACAGAGTGGTTGGATGGGCGTCATGTCGTCTTTGGAAAGGTTTTAGAAGGCATGGTAAGAGAAAAATACTAGAAAGACATGTTTCTTTGACTGTGAAAGTAAACATAATGGCTGGATGAGCGCCATGTCCTTTTTAACAGGTTTAAGAAGGCATAACAAGAGAATAATATATAGAAATGTTTCTTAGACTGTGGAAATATCAGCTTGTTTTCTATTATTTGATAAATGGTTATGTAAATAATTATGCAAATAACTGTCATAGAATATTGATCGTTTATATCTTTCACCATATGAAACATATGAATTTGTTTGGATCACAGTCTTACACTTAATCAATTCAAATGTCCTAATAACACAGCCACAAACAATCAGCATTCCTGAGGATGCCATTACCTGTACTTGCTTCTTATGAGCAGCAAATGACAGTAAATTGCCACAACTCAATTTGCCAATACCCATCAATGCAGCTGCAAATTTGTTATAAATGACAACAATCTTGCCAGTAATTTTTAAGTGCTTCAAATGCCTTATATTACAGAGTGTAGTCCGAAAGATAGAGAGTACAAAGACTGGGAGCAATGACAAGCCACAGAAGGATGTAGTTATTGCCGACAGTGGATCTTTAGAAGTTGCAGAGCCATTTGCTGTTGAAAAAAAGGCATCTGATGAGTAAATCCATATCAATACATTGTGCGTAATGTCGAATGCAATGTTATGTGCTACTTTCTTCTTTATGTTTAAAAACTTGGAACTCATAAGTGTCATTTACTTTAAACAACGATTTGTGTTGCAATAATAATTTGGATGATTTTATGTTTTGGGTGTCTAAAGTGGTGATTTAGATTTTGTGCACTTTAAATCAAATGTTTACATTAGTGTCAGTTTTACTGTATTGTATTTTAGTAGACTGTACCATACAAAATGGACACTGTTTACTCTTAAGTTTTGTACTAGCCTTTTGTATGTGTTGACGAAGAAATGTTTGTATCACATTGATGGGATTAACATACATTAATCTGTATGTTATGTGTGTGAATGCAAGTTCCATGTATGTGTCTACACATCGTTAGTTTGTAATAGTAAAAGCCTATGTGATATGTGCTTTCGAAGGATGCAGTCCACTTATTCATGCCATTTATAAAGTGAGGTGCATTTTTGTCATTGATTAAAAAAACTTGTCATCCATTGTAGTTGTAAAATTATGTATAAAGATTTGTATTTAATTTATAGTTGAAGCAATAACATTTTACCTAAATTTCTATTATTATCATAATCATAAATGAATGGATGTTTGCAGACAGAAAGCTACATGCTCATCAAAATATTGTGATGACTTTTGCACTAATGTTATAATATTACAAATATCATCCTGATGTACTCAGTGTTGTATGTGAGATTTACAAATTACAATGATGCATTCGCTAATAAAAAATTAACATTTTGTGTACTTTGTTTATCATATTTATCATGATGTGTTGATTTTACATCCCATGCAAATAGCTCAAGAGCACATTGTTTTTAAAAACTATCTTGATTGGTCAATCTGTGTACAAGTCTCTTTAAACATCAGAAAAAGTACCTGATAACTACCAATGAACTCATAGCAGCTGATACACATAGACAAAAATGTGGATGATGACTTTCGATGTTACATAGTTTTGAAGGTTACTAACTGGTTAAAAGATATAGGAAAAGATATAATGTCATTTACTCATTTAAACATTTACAGTCAGTTCTTTTCATTTAAAGCTAGAGCATTTCAGAACACTTCTCTCTTATTCCTTTTATAATATATCATTTAAGCCTAGTAAAAATCACTTTCAATAATTTTGAAACCTGACTTCAAAGATTTAGTTAGAGAAAGTAATAGATAGAGGATATTTTTTGAATTCAATAGAATATCGATTTTATTTCACTCGTGATCATACAGTGCCCCAGATAAGCTGCATATCTGCGTCTTTCACCCTATTAAAATGTTAAAAAACTAAAATAACAGAAATACAATATCATGCGTATTGAAAACGCAACCAAATTTACTTTTACGCATATTCATCAAATTTGATGCGTACGATACAATAGCTTTGACCGAAAATGCTTTGCTCATTTTCGGTATTTTCTCTTTGGAATTATTATCGAAAAGCGGCGACGCTTTCATTCAGCAAGCACCAGGATGACGGAGCAGGAAAACAGGCAAAGTTAATTATTCAAACGCTCTGCGAACTAAATTTCATAGTTTAATAAAGCGTCTGACCAAATTATTTACGACGGCAAATATCTGTTTTCAAAATGACTTAATCCGTCGCTCATTGTGCATGTATTTGTAAAGCATCTGTACTCTCAGTTTCTATTACTAAGCGAAATTAAAATGTCTAAGAAAGGTCAAAGACGTACGCGATTGTCGGCAAAATTATCAGTAGATCGCAAATTTTGTTCGAACGTGTTATCGATTTTGTTTATATGTTTGACAGTTACAAAGATGTCAATTAACATCATTTTTTTAAAGTTTATTTTATGGAAATTTTCAAGATTTTTAAGTTATTCATTTTTATAACTTATTTCACCCTATTTCAAGAATGAAACCACCCTATTTTTCAAAATCAATGGGTGAAAACCCTATTTCCAAAATAATTATCTGGGGCACTGTGGCGCAATCACAAGTGAATATATATATTTTTAGCTCACCTCTCACGAAGTGACATGGTGAGCTTATGTGACCGTGTGATGTCCGGCGTCCGTATGTGTGTGCGTGGGTGTGTCTGTCATCAATTTGTTTGTGTAGACAGTAGAGGTCACAGTTTTCATCCAATCTTTATGAAATTTGATCAGAATGTTAATCTTGATGAAATCTGGATTGGGATTGTATGTGGGTCATCTTGGGTCAAAAACTAGGTCACTAGGTCAAAAACTAGGTCACATAATAGGTCAAATAATAGAAAAACCTTGTGTAGACAATAGAGATCACAGTTTTCATCCAATCTTTATGAAATTTGGTCAGAATGTTAATCTTGATGAAATCTGGGTTGGGATTGTATTTGGGTCATCTGGGATCAAAAACTAGGTCACTAGGTCAAAAACTAGAAAAACCTTGTTTAGACAGTAGAGGTCACAGTTTTCATCCAATCTTACTGAAATTTGGTCAGAATGTTTATCTTGATAAAATCTGGGTTGGTAGTGTATTAGGGTCATCAGGGGTCAAAAACTAGGTCACTAGGTAAAAAACTAGGTCGAATAATATAAAAACCTTGTTGGACAATAGAGGTCGCAGTTTTCATCCAATCTTTATAAAATTTGGTCAGAATGTTTATCTTGATGAAATCTGGGTTGGGATTGTTTTTGGGTCATCTGAGGTCAAAAACTAGGTCACTAGGTCAAATAATAGAAAAACCGTCAACAATTTGTTTGTGTAGACAGTAGAGGTCACAGTTTTCATCCAATCTATGAAATTTGGTCAGAATGTTTATCTTGATGAAATCTGGGTTGGGATTGTATTTGGGTCATCTGGGGTCAAAAACTAGGTCACTAGGGCAAAAACTAGGTCACTAGGTCAAATAATAGAAAAACCTTGTATAGACAATAGAGGTCACAGTTTTCATCAAATCTTTATGAAATTTGGTCAGAATGTTTACCTTGATGAAATCTGGGTTGGGATTGAATTTCGGTCATCTGGGGTCAAAAACTAGGTCACTAGGTCAAATAATAGAAAAACCTTGTGTAGACAATAGAGGTCACAGTTTTCTTCCAAGCCTTATAACATTTGATTAGGATGTTTATCTTGATGAAATCTGGGTTGGGATTGTATTTGGGTCACCTGGGGTCAAAAACTAGGTCACTACGTCAAATAATAGAAAAACCTTGTGTAGACAATAGAGGTCACAGTTTCATCTAATCTTTATGAAATTTGGTCAGAATGTTTATCTTGATGAAATCTGGGTTGTGGGTTCAGGGCCATCATGGCCCTCATGTTTATGATCACAAGTGAATGAAAATCGATATTCTATTGAATCCAACAAATTTTCTTTTTATTTTATGCTTTTTTCACCGTTTATTTACATTGTAAAAGAGTTTAACTGGAGAATTTCGCTGGATTTATGACGTTATTTAATTATGTAATCGGCAAGTTGCAGGGCTTTCATATCGTGTATGTAACGCAACAAAAGTTGTTAAATGATGACCAAAATTACCAAAAACAACAATGAGATACAATTTGACTGGCATTACAATAATAATTTAAGACTGTTTATATAATGTCTCTGATGCAAAACTGATCATGGAATTGTTGACCTGAATAGCAAAATTCTTGTGCAACTGCATGGCGAAAAAAGGTTAAATGAGCTTCTATTTAGCTCTGGATGCTTGTACATGTACTTAAAAGATAACAGAAAAATATATAAGTATGTGTTTATTTTTACTTGCCATCAAAATCTGAAAAATCCAAAATGTTTTAATGATTTTATATAAAACATAATTATCATATGGGAGCACGGCAGAAAAATTGTTGTGCCCTGTAAATAATATACCAGTATAGAAATATTTAAAAAGACTTCCCAATAGGAGAGCATTATCAGTTATATTATTTTCAGTAATACAAAACCTGATTAATTGGCATACCAGTACACAAAATTGAAATTAACGTGCTAAACAGAACCTATGTGACACACAGACGGACGGACAGACAAGAGTTACTAAGATGAGAGATGGATAAACATGCACAGTTATTCAAGCCAATTAAATTAACTTGTACAATACATATAAACACCAAATGGCACTGATCAGGCTTTCAAGACTGTATAAAATTAAAAAAGATTATATGAACAACTTAAAACCAAATGTTTGTTGTAATTGTAAATAACTAGCGATGCTTGATGAGATTCCTGAAAAGTTGATGGATTTCCTTCATAAATACAGCAACAACAAGCCAATCAAATGTTCTTCTTTTGCTGACGAGTTACTGGACCATTTCTTGGAGCAACGGGAACACTGATCTTCTTAGTCGTCTTCCTAGACGTCTCTACCTCACTGGCAATAGTTTGAAAAAAAGGTGAAACTTTGGTCTGTATGGCACTCCTGAGCTCCTCTCTATGGCAGTAAATGGCAAACAGATGGGGCACAATAACAAGACTCAAGTTGACAGGCCAGAAGACAGCCCTGGCAAGAGCAGTGTCAGGGACCTGATGTTGTTCCGGGGTTCTCCACTTCAGAGAGCAGCATATGTAGACCAGCTGGGCCTGCATCGAGCCCCCTGCAAACACCAGGGACCAGTCTTTGATCCAGGTCTGGTCTGGGTAAATCAGCGAGCAGAGGGCCGCTATGAAGTACGGAACGTACACATAAACATACACCACCGACTGAAATACAAATGTATACAAACACATCTGCCTCAACGTACATGTATGTGTATCTAATGAAAACACAAACATATTTTAACTTTAACATATTCAATAAATACCTATGACTTTTGCATATTGTAACAATAAATCCAGATACTAATCAAAATTATTACCATCCATCAGTATAAAAGGAGTTGCCATACAACATTAAAGCTGATACCTGGAGTTTTCCATACTGGGTTGGGTCTAGCAGGAATGGCTCAATGTTATCCACATAGAAGACAGCAATCCAGTCCTTACAGCCCATACAGGCCTACCAATCAAAAACCAAAACCTTCATCAAATGCTCTTCATGTATAGATTAGGTAATAGGTTAAATCTTGCATAAACTGAACATAAACAAGCATACATTTCTTGTATACATGTATTAACAAAAACACCTACATAAATAACTTTTTAGGACAGCCTGCTTGTTAATTAATTAATTAAGATTTGATAATGTTGACATTTTCAATCAAGGCCTTGCATAAGTACCTTAAACAAGAGCTGCCTGTGTGAAACACAATGCCCCCTTATACTGCCCTTTTAAGTCCCACCGCAGCTATTTTAGAAAAAAATAAGGCCCATCAGTTAGCTAAATATCAATGGACCAAAACGAAGCTTGCATTTCATCTGTAAGTTATGTACATATGTAGATAGACTCAAATACCAAAAATCAGCTCAATATGTGAAAGCTTTGCATGAAAAACTTCCGGAAAAAAGGTTATAATATAGATACTTTCTTAGTCCAAGGCTCATTTCATGTACTTTGCCAAAAATCAATAGACAGGATCGAATTTTACACTTCATGAGTAGGTCATATAGGTAGACTTACATACCAATAACAGCTCAATATCTGATTGATTTGCGTACAAAAACATACAGAAAACATTTCTCATAGAGAAAGTTATTTAGTCCAAGGCCAATAAATTTGCCAAAAATTAATGGACCAGAACGAATTTTCACACTCAATATCTAGGTCATATAGGTAGACTTATATACCAAAAATCAGCTCAATATCTGAAAGCGTTGTGTTAAAAACATCAGAAAAAGGTTATCATAGAGAACATTTCAAAGTTTAAGGCCCATAATTTTGCCAAAAATCAACAAACTGGAAGAATTTCACACTTCATCTGCAGGTCATGTAGGTAGACTCACATACTAAAGATTAACTCAATATCTGAAAGCTTTGCGTCAAACAGCTCCAGAAAAAGATTATTATAGAAAACATCTAGTAAGTCCAAGGCCAAAAAACTACCCAAAAAATCACACTTCCATCTCTATGGCATGTATGATTGTAGGCTCACATATCAAAATAAGCTCAATATTGGACAGCATTGCATAAAAGACATCTGAAAATGGAAAAATATTACTTCCCTCGTCAAAAATGAACTGTACCTGTCAAATGATAAGAAAAAATTATCTCCCTTTAAAGCTTTTCACTTCCCTTAGATCAGTAAAAGGATCATATCTTCATCAAAAATCAATGGACCGAAAAAATCAAATGACCGGAATGAATTTAACACTTCATCTTCAGGTCATGTAGGTGGACTCGCATATCAAAAATCAGCCCAATATCTTAAAGTGATGTTTAAAGAACCTCTGGAAAGCAGAATGCCAAAGTTTCTAAGTACAAGGCCCATAAATTCGCCAAAAAATAATGGACCGGAACAAAACTCACGCTTCATCTGTAAGTAAGAAAGTAAGTAGACTCACACTACAAATATCAGGTCAATATCTGAAAGTGTTTAGAAAAAAGTCCGGAAAATGGAATGACAGACAGACGGACAGTGCGACTGCTATATGCCACCCTACCAAGGGCATAAAAGCATGCATATTTATAGTGCATTCCTGCACAATTTACACAAATATTTTCTTCCACACATATAAACAAGGATACATCTTATTGTAATAAGGGGCATGGCTCTGCTAGAATGTTGTTATGGTCTAAGGCAGTTACACACATGATGAAATATCACTTAAATTGTTTATGGTTTGTCAGTAAAATCCAATCTAGTCAAATTTGTACAGGACAGTAGGTCACAGAATATAATAGTAAACTAACTTTGTTTCATGGCTGGGCTGAAGGTAGTGACGATGCGATTGACAATGATCATAATAATAAATTTCAGTTGCTATTACAACCACACATATTGATATGTGTATATGTGTCATTTAAAAATAAGATTTATGATTATCTTGTTGAACGACTAGGCCGTCCTGGATTTGGACCAGTATTTGTTAGATAGTTAAGCAGACTGTTAAAATTTACAGGACAGACAGGCCTGCGAGAAGCACACATTTAAAGACCAGTTGAAAATTTCACACGCCTCAGTTGTGTTTTACCCAGGAGGGCAAAGTGGCATGGCAAATTAAATTCAAAAAGAACATTTTAAATAACGAATGGTTAATTCAATAATGGGCAAAAAAGCGCGAAACCCTTACTTGGGAAAAAAAATTAATCATATTAGTTTCAGTTTTTGGGAAAATATTTACACCTATACAGATACTATAAATATACCGGTACATTCCAGAGTGTTATTGATGTATTTAATTAAGATCGCTTAATATATTTAATATGTTTACCTTTAAATATCTTCTGTTTTAAGAACATGCCATAAAAGTAAACTGTATAGTGAAACATAATAAAACAGAATAGGTACACACATCATCTAACCATGTTTGTCTTTCTTCTTTTTTGAACAATAATTTGAAGGGATGCTTTTTTTCTTCAGAAGTAGACTCCAATATATAAACACCTGTTCTATGGCATTCAATATATACATTTAAAAGATTTTTTTATGCTCCCCCAAAATTTTTGGGGGGGAGCATATAGTCGCCGCTTCGTCTGTCCGTCCGTGTGTCCGTCCGTGCACAATTTTTGTCCAGGCTATTTCTCAGCAATAAATGCCCTGAATTCAATGAAACTTTATGGGAAGCTTCACTACCAAGAGGAGATGTGCATATTATCAGCCGGTTCTGGTCAATGATTTTTCACAGAGTTATGGCCCTTTGAAATTTTCCATTAACTGTACATATAGTGCAATTCTTGTCCGGGCTATTTCTCAGCAACTAATGACAGGAATTTAATGAAACTTTATGGGAAGCTTCACTACCAAGAGGAGATGTGCATATCATCAGAGGGTTCTGGTCGGATGATTATTCACAGAGTTATGGCCCTTTGAAATTTTCTATACAAAAATTCTTGTCCCCCCGACTACCGGTACTGTGCCCTCAAGACGTTTCCTTTTATCTGAATATATAGTGCAATATTGTGACCAAAAAAAATTTGGGGAGCATCACCCGTCTCCGATGGTTTCTTGTTTTAATTTGTATCCAAAATGTATTCTCCATCCAAAATGTATTCTCCATCATTGAATGACACATGCTTTTAATTAATCCACCTATATAATATGATTTCCATTGTTAGTTTGATTGTTCTTTGTAATTATCATACACTGAAAAGTGAAACACCACACCCAGCAGCTCTTTTTAAAAGGTCAAGATTCTTTTTTTAAACTCTGTGCATGTATCAGTAAAACAAATGTTGTGAGCAGTTTTTATTATGATTGGACAAAAAATTAACATTCAAGGTATTCATAGTGTTTTGCTGTAGCCATATAAAGAAAACTGCTCCTGCCCCTGGTTGCAATTTTTTCAATCAACTAGAACTATTTCTTACTCCGCCGAGATATTTGAGTTTCATTATGATTGTGCAAAAAATGTGACTTCAAGATTATTCACAAGCTGTTCCTTAATTTGATGTAAAGACAATTTAAACTACCCCACGCAACCCAGTTTCAAAGTCGAAGGTTCTGACCAAGTTTCATGAAGAGTTTTCATAAGTAAAATGTTGCCAACACACAAGGGACAATCAAAGACTGATAACAGGTGATCACAAAAGCTTACTAAGCAGATTGGGCTCAAGTGAGCTAAAAAAGTAAATAATATATTTTTTTAAGACCTATATCACAAAGCATTCTACTTACAACCATCCTGAACATGCATATTCCCGATGCAACAAAAAACCAGGCCATGAACAAGTATTCTATAACTTTCTCCCAGGTATGTTTACCTTTGAACTGAAAAATAATAATATGACAAGGTCATAAAAACAAGATTTTCAATGATTTACTAAATAATTTATTATAATCCTATTATCTGAAGCTAAGTTTGAGTGAAGCTATACAAAATTTCAGCAAAATACCTCATTCACACTCAAGTGATTAATCTGAAAGATTTGTTCTTTTTTTAGTTACAGTCACCTTGACCCTGATGCCAGTTGACCTAAATAAAATCTTATGCTAGGTCGGCATGTAAGTTACTGATACAAAAAGTGTCATCACATCTCAATTTAAACGTTAATATCAAAAAGGAAAATGTTTTTCCATTTTTAGAAGTGACCTTGCCCCAACTTGCCCCAAATGGAATCCAAAACTTATATCTAGTTTGCATGTTATCTTACAAGTGTCAATAATATACCGTCATCTAAAGTGAAGTTACTGAGCAGAAAACATTTTTATATGTTTAAAGACATAGACCTTGATCTAAATAGCCCCATGTTCAGACATAGACCTTGATCTAAATAGCCCCATGTTCAGACATAGACCTTGATCTAAATAGCCCCATGTTCAGACATAGACAGTGATCTAAATAGCCCCATGTTCAGACATAGACCTTGATCTAAAAAGCCCCATGTTCAGACATAGACCTTGATCTAAATAGCCCCATGTTCAGACATAGACCTTGATCTAAATAGCCCCATGTTCAGACATAGACCTTAATCTAAATAGCCCCATGTTCAGACATAGACCTTGATCTAAATAGCCCCATGTTCAGACATAGACCTTGATCTAAATAGCCCCATATTCAGACAAAGACCTTGATCTAAATAGCCCCATGTTCAGACATAGACCTTGATCTAAATAGCCCCATGTTCAGACATAGACCTTGATCTAAATAGCCCCATGTTCAGACATAGACCTTGATCTAAATAGCCCCATGTTCAGACATAGACCTTGATCTAAATAGCCCCATGTTCAGACATAGACCTTGATCTAAATAGCCCCATGTTCAGACATAGACCTTGATCTAAATAGCCCCATGTTCAGACATAGACCTTGATCTAAATAGCCCCATGTTCAGACATAGACCTTGATCTAAATAGCCCCATGTTCAGACATAGACCTTGATCTAAATAGCCCCATGTTCAGACATAGACCTTGATCTAAATAGCCCCATGTTCAGACATAGACCTTGATCTAAATAGCCCCATGTTCAGACATAGACCTTGATCTAAATAGCCCCATGTTCAGACATAGACCTTGATCTAAATAGCCCCATGTTCAGACATAGACCTTGATCTAAATAGCCCCATGTTCAGACATAGACCTTGATCTAAATAGCCCCATGTTCAGACATAGACCTTGATCTAAATAGCCCCATGTTCAGACATAGACCTTGATCTAAATAGCCCCATGTTCAGACATAGACCTTGATCTAAATAGCCCCATGTTCAGACATAGACCTTGATCTAAATAGCCCCATGTTCAGACATAGACCTTGATCTAAATAGCCCCATGTTCAGCCCCAAGCTAGGTCTCCATGCAAGCTTGTTATATCAAAAGTTTCATCAAGCTTATTCGATGTCAACTTAAGTTATTGACCAGAAACTACCTGTTTTACTTTGGCCGCCCTCCAACTATAACCCAATCGAATGAACATTCAACAACAACATAAAAATGTGTTTAAGTCTCTATAACGCTAAAAATCAACGAAAATTTCGTTAAGTATTTCGTAAAATAAAGTTAACACCTTAACAATTAGTGTTCCTTATGGCAATAGCCAAAATTTCAACGCTAGATGTGTTATGATTACATAGATTTTTGTAGATACAAAACGCTCGTTTTTATTTATTTGTGGCCACAATTAATTCCCGCGAATATATCTATTCATTATGACACACGAACACCATGTTAGTGTTCATGTCCTGTATGAATAGATATGAAAAACAATAATAAAAACGAGCATTTTGTATCTACAAACATCTATTTTACGAGACCACATCTGACGTTGAAATTTTGGCAATTGCCATAAAGAACACTGATGTTTAATTGGTTAAGTTTATTTTACGAACAATTGTACAAAATTTTCGTTGATTTTGAATAGTAATGTTTCTTTAATTGTTTAAAGTGTACCTGCAATATGTATAAACTTTAGGAAATGTATGAAAATTGCTTTTATATTTGCATCTTTTATTATAGCAGATTCATAAAACATTGTTAGTGGTAACAATGAAATGCATGTTTTATTAATAAAATGTTTATTAATGATTCAATTATTTAAAAGCCCCTTTACCCTCAAAATCAATGAATATATTGTTTTTAGAAAAATTTAAGTTAACACATACAAAATCAATGTTCCTTATAGCAATAGACAAAATTTCAATGCTAAATGTGGTCTGGTAACATAGATTTTACAAGATACAAAATGCTCTTTTTTGTTTTTTACGGGACAATATATTCAACACATGATCATGTACCAAGGTAGTGTTTGTGTGTCATATGAATAGATATTGTTGAGGGAAATTAAAATGGAATATATTGTACCACTCAAAAATAAAAATAAGCATTTTGTATCTCTCTAAAACTGTTACCATACCACATCTAGAATTTTTTGCCATTGCTATAAGAAACACTGATGTTTTTATTTGTCAACTTAATTTTACAAAATATTTTGTGAAATATTAGTTGATTTTGAGTATTTATGTTTCTTAATATATTAAAACGATTAAAAACACAATTAGCTAGAAGGTTTATTATAATTCAACTTTAGCAAAAAACCTTGTTGCTAATGATTGAACTTTCCAAAGTTTATCTTAAACTCAAGAGTGCTACTGACAATTACCTGATTCTGCTTCTTATTGAAACCTTCCTTTATGAATCTCACCCCAGCATACACGGGATAAAATATATATGGCACATTCAACAAATAGGACCACCTTATCCCTTTGTTTCCTGAAAGTAAATCATATATTAAGCTGTGAAAATGTGCATCAGTTATGCACATGCCATTATTTTTAGACTTAAATTTTAATTTCTGGTTTAAAAAAATGTATAATAATCTTATTTTAAACTTGAAGATTATTACAGTTCTTTACTTTGGTAAATGAAACAAGATTATAATATCAAAAAGGGGTATTGTACACAAAAATGAAGAAATTAATGTGCAATTAATACGCTTTTGCATGTAATGGAGCTTGCAATTAATAATATGACATGGTAACATTAATAACATGAGCAGCACTAAGATAAAAACAAGGCTTAATGCTGGGGGGGGGGGCAAAGTATTTCCCTAGATACGCCTGTACAATCAGCACAGGCTAATAAAGGAAAACACTTTCGGTCTAGACTGGATTTTATATACAAGCGGAAAGTATTGTTCCATATTCTGAACAGGCTAATCTGTGAAAATACTTAATTCACATTCATAAAGCCTGGTTTTCCCGGAGACAGGCTCAATTAAAAACAAGAAACCGTCGGTGACGGGTGATGCTCCCCAAAGGTTTTTTTTGTCACAATATTGCACTACTAAAAGTATATATTCAGATAAAAGGAAACGTCTTGAGGGGCATAACTTAGGACAAAATAATATGATGGATGGTTTAGCAACTTAAAATTTCAAAGGGCCATAACTCTCTAAATAAATCATCTAACCAGAACCCACAAAAAACATGCACATCTCCTCAAGGTAGTAAAGCTTCCCACAAAGCTTCATTGAATTCCAGTAAGTAGTTGGAAAGAAATAGCCCAGACAAGAATTGCACTATATGTACAGTTTATAGAAAATTTCAAAGGGCCATAACTCTTTGAAAAATCATCCGACTAGAACCCGCTGATAATATGCACATGTCCTCTTGGTAGTGAAGCGTCCCATAAAGTTTCATTGAATTCAGGTCGTTAATTGCTGAGAAATAGCCCGGACAAGAATTGCACTATATGTACAGTAAATGAAAAATTTCAAAGGGCCATAACTCTGTGAAAAATCATTCGAGCAGAACCGGCTGATAATATGCACATCTCCTCTTGGTTGTGAAGCTTCCCATAAAGTTTAATTGAATTCCGGTCATTAGTTGCTGAGAAATAGCACGGGCAAGAATTGCACTATGTACAGTTAATGGAAATTTTCAAAGGGCCATAACTCTGTGAAAAATTATCCAACCAGAACCGGATGATAATATGCACATCTCCTCTTGGTAGTGAAGCTTCCCATAAAGTTTAATTAATTCCGGTCTTTAATTGCTGAGAAATAGCCCAGACAGTAATTGTGCACGGATGGACGGACGCACGCATGGACAGACGAAGCGGCGACTATATGCTGCCCCCAAAAATTTTGGGGCAGCATAAAAAAGTTAACATTGTGTACAAGCAAAAACAAGAAGAAATAATTTCATGTGCTTTGTTACCTGTCATGTTCCCAGGTAAGAAAACTATCATGCTATTCATGATTGAACCAACCCAGTACAGCCCCAGACGACGGTAGTCTTTCCTACAAAACACAACAAAATACAGGAAATAGAAAACAGAAATGGCTTAATGCTTAAAAACATTTATAGTTGGAATAAATTGAGACAAGATCTTACAACATAATGAATTAAGATTTAATTTAACAACTGTAAATGATTTGTAATGAGAATAAAGTAAACAAACACATGCTCTAAATTTGTGACAAGTTATTTTACAATTTCATGATTAACTAGAACTGTCACTGTCGTTCTTAAAATAGCCTCCAAATGAATACAATGTATCCATGTTGAGTTTAAAAACTGGTTTGTTGACAATGTAAGCTTATGTATGCCTAGAAAGTGTTGCCTTGGTTCATTACATTACATTGAATATATGCATTGGAAAAATTTCAGCATGAAAATTCATAAGGGTAATTACAGGTGTTGTGAAATTAGATATATCTACCTATGAAATGCCGCGCTGATACCTCATGCAGTTTGCAAGATATGACTCATTCATGTTGTAAATGTAATACATTAACGAAAGGCAGTTTCTCTCAACATATGATAGCAAGAGTTATGGTTCTTGTACACTACACATCTCATCAATTAGATCTACCAAGCTATTAGTGTTCAAGATATGCTCAGTCCAATATTAAAACTGAAAAATAAAAAAGGGCAATAAAGCCAATAACTCTATAAATATAGAAGCATGAGTTTAAGATATTTTATACTGCACATCCCCATAATGAGATCTAGCTACCTATACAGTTTAACATTGATACCTTCATTAGTTTTAAAGGTATGCTCAGACTTAAGCTTAAACGAAAATAAACAAAAGGCAATAACTCTCAAAAGATGGAACTACCCGGTAAAAGTTACATCATGTACAATTTTGTTGTGCACTTTAGCACACGCCTGAAAAAGGATCTACCTACCTAATAAGTTTTAAACTGGTACCTCTTTCGAGATTTCAAGATACATGTATGCTCTGGACATAATCAATGTGTACACACAGGAAATAACACAAAAATAAGGGTACAGGAGTGATAATACTTAATAGTTGTACAATACATAATCTCTTTAATGAAATCTTTAAACCTCTTTAAGCTGAATCTTTGTAAATATAATATTGAAAACATGTTGATTCTTAATTAAAAACAATATACACCACCAATATCCCAGTAGGTCAGGGTCAATGTGACCTTTGGTGAACACCAGTGAATAGGGAATGGTCCAAAACTTTAAAAGTTTTTGGCTAATGTTGGCGCTAGATGAAATAGTATAAGTGTCAAAGGTTTGAATCACTCATGGTCCAAATTAAGTTATGGTCAAAGTCGTGATATAGTTGGATACTGAATGGTCATAAGTAACAACTTTGCAAGTACCCACCAATTGTAGAAAGCCGTGTTGTTGCTATATGAACAAAACCTGTCAAGGGTTAATAGACATAAGAGTAGGACAATCACTACATGCCTCCTATATCAAGATGCCAACAGCATTAAAATACTACTAGCTATCCATACATAAGACTTGTTCTGTGAAAACACAGCTAAATGCATGTGTGGTCTGCACAGGCTAATAAGGGATGGCATTTTCTGCTGTAATATTTTTTTTCTTTTAAAGATAATCTCTTCTTTACAAAAAAACAGTTTAGGTGGAAAGTGTTGTCCCTGATAAGCCTGTGCGGACAAAACTTTACACATATGCATTAAACCCTTTTTGTCAGAGAGAGTTTCATATTTACCCAGAACACATTAAAGCGATCATGCCAGTGTACATGGAGAAGTGTCCAGTGCCATCCCACCAGTTGATAAGCGTGCCGTAGGAGCTGCGAAGGTAGGGCTCCCCTTCACGGAGGTAGAACTCCATGAACCCCTTCACATACCCATCTAGCTCCAAAGCAATAAACAGATCAACTACGGCTGTAAAACTGAAGATGCCAAAAACTGAAATGAAAAAATATGTTATCCAGTCTCACACTGATCTTCCCAATGTTATCCAGTCTCACACTGATCTTCCCAATCTTTGTTATAATCCTCTCCACAGTATTTTAAAATTAAACACATTTTTGATATAGAGAAATGTTAATGCTAATGCTTTTTGCGCATGATGTTGAAATCCCGGCTTTTTCCAGAATAAAACAGTGGATTTGTTTTAAGATAATTGCACAGAGGTGGACAGAAAATAAAGTGAACGCAGCGAGTTGTTCCAGCTTATCCTGACCAGACAATACGCTAGCAGAACATAGTCATGTTAACCATATTAATCAATACAAGTATCAGTAAGGTAGTTGTCAATGTATCATAATATATTACCATAAAACAGAGGTTCATTTTTGCCTGGACTGTCTCTGGCTATCACAACACAGATCAGTCCAAACAATGGCAATGTAATAACTCCAGAAGCAAACACCCAGCGCTGATCCTCCATGACTGCAAGTTTGTCTAGGCTGTATATAAGAGGGGCAGCCAGGAAAGATGTTGCAAAGACTAACAAAACAACTGGGATTCTTTTTAAACTCATTTTGTAGTTTGGACTTGTTTTGGCGTCCACAAACGACTACGAACATGTACGGTTGCTATTCTATTGTTGTCCTCAATGATATTGGTTTGAAGTCAAACCGGTTTTACAGGAGGATACATAGCACAATATTTTAATCGAGTTTATTAAAAAAATATAAACTGAAATATCTCGCTAAATCAGGTACAATCCTGTTTATTTTTTATATATTGGTCACCAGTTGATACAATTAAGACGTGTTTCATTACATTATGAATCTATATCAATCCATACACTATAGTGTGACATAACCCTAATCGCTCGCTATTTTTACGATACAATTTTTTGTTGTACAGGGAAGCCAAACATTTTGTATAAATTGTGATTCGACGACCTTTTTGCATACTACGTCCATAATGATGATTCTGTTTGATAGAAGATAGCGCCATACTACTAAAATAATTTTCAAGTAGTAAGAAGTTTTTGGAAACAACTTCTAAACTAAACTTAAAACTACAATAAAACAGTAGGAAAAGCTTTTTACATTCTGTCATTGACTTATTCATCTGGCACTTGCAGTAACCAAATACATTGTGCACAGTAACACAAGTTAATTGATAGCAAGTTGATGTTCTTAAAATTTCCATATCAAAATTTGTTTTAAGTCAATGCATATATAATATTCATTTTCAGTTGCAATGAATGCTGAACAGCAGTTGCATCATGCAGTGAAGGAAAGCAATGTGAGCCATATACATACACTCATTCACAGTGGTGCCAACATCAATGGTCTGTTCTATGGCTGGACACCCTTGCAGTATGCAATCAGTTTAGGTATTAAGATTATTTTATTCAGAGATCTGACTATATACACCAAGTATTTGACAAAGCGTATTGTATTTAATGCTGAAGTGTTTCTACTAATATCACAACTCAAGTCCTTTGTAAATAACTAACAATCTGATTTATTCTTGTTTAAATACAGTGGAAATGGATCGATGTTGTTCTTTCATCTTGTGGTTGTCTTATATTTATCATAGTCCGCACAGTTATCGAGAACACTTATGGTTAAGTCTAGTTCACGTCTCGTCTCGCATGGTATTGTCTAACGATGTTTCACAACAATGCCCTATGCATCCTTTTACGAGCTGGATAGCATGTAGTGATTTTTCTGTTTATTTACTAAATTACTCAGCTGCACATGCACCATGACTGTGGTGCAATGCATTAAGATAAAGAATAGTTTAACGGGCTATTTTAAGGTTAATTTCATGGTAATCATTTCACGTAGCATCGATACAGTTTACCTAAACTCATGTGTGTTGCTTATTATTATTACAAATCAACCAAAATTAAAATATCAATAAATTCTATGACACACAATTTTATAATTAGAGAACTGTCGTAAAGTAGTTTCCTTATGAAGTTGCGCAAAATATCAGCTCATATGTCTAGGAACTACATGGATGCAAATTGCTATAATACTGCACTCAACACTTCAATTAGCCACTAGTTAATTTATTTCTATAAAAACTGTTTACAGTGCATACACAGAAAAATGGTTGTTGGTGTGCGCCATCTATTGAACTGTTTGACCAGTTAAAACAAGGGAAGAGTAAGACGTTACTATTAAAACATTTTACTTCAAAATCGCAATTCTTTTTATTGTCACTATATTATAATTTGGTTACTGATATTGCAATTTAAAAACAGCAGTGAACATGTTTGTATGTTGCAGCACATGGAGATATTGCATTATTGCTCATTGAGATGGGAGCTGACATACACAAACTTCATCATAAAACAGACGGGTGTGCATTGGAAGGTGCAATAAAAAAGAAACTGTCAAAGGTTAGCTTGGTGTACTGTGTACAACGTTTGTGTAAGCACTGTGATGTATTGCAAAGATAATCTAAGTAATTAGCCTCGGAAATCAGTTACTGATTCACAATCATCACAATATCATGACATGATCAGTGCCTCAGCTGGACTTCATGGAAGGGCGCAGCATTCTGCGGCCCCAATGTCCCACCCTGCACCTTCTGACTCCCCCATGCCTTTTTTCATCTGATCACATTACAGCAAAATGTTTTTTGTTTAAAAAAATTTAATAACTTTTAAAAGTGAAATAGTTTTATTAATTAGAGAAACAATGTTTTAATGAAAAACAAGGGACAAAATTGTCACAAAACCAGGTTTTCATTGTGAAAAAAAAATCTGATAAAGGGAGAAAACTCAAACTGAACTTTTGAAATGAACAAACAAAATTAACCCCCTTTGTAAGTTTGTTTTTTAAAAAAATCTATTTTTAGTCGTGGCGACCTTGACATTGGAGATATTGACGTGATTCTTTCGTGCGACACACCGTCCCATGATGGTGAACAAATGTGCCAAATGATTTTAAAATCTCACAATGAATGACATAGTTATGGCCAGGACAAGCTCATTTATGGCCATTTTTGACCTTTGAACTCAAAGTGTGACCTTGACCTTGGAGATATCGACGTAATTATTTCGCGCGACACACCGTCCAATGATGGTGAACAAATGTGCCAAATGATTTTAAAATCTGACAATGAACGACATAGTTATGGCTCGGACAAGCTCATTTATGGCCATTTTTGACCTTTGAACTCAAAGTGTGACCTTGACCTTGGAGATATCGACGTAATTATTTCGGGCGACACACCGTCCAATGATGGTGAACAAATGTGCCAAATGATTTTAAAATCTGACAATGAACGACATAGTTATGGCCCGGACAAGCTTGTTCCGCCAGCCCGCCAGCCAGCCAGCCCGCCAGCCAGCCAGCCCGCCCGCATTCGCCAATCTAATAACCAGTTTTTTCCTTCGGAAAACCTGGTTAAAAATGTCAGATTAAATATACATGTACAATGTATACATATAACACATTTTATGTTGAAAATATGCCACAGGGATAAGATGATTATGAAGTGAAATAAATTAACCCTGCCCTGCACCCTGCCCTTTTTAACTCTTGGCTTGAGCACTGCATGATGTGCTTGTATAGTTTTAAGTGAACATGCTTTGTTGTTTTTTTATGCCCCCTTTCGAAGAAAAGGGGGCATATAGTGATCGGACTGTCCGTCTTTCCGTCACACTTTGCGATAGGTTTCGAAAAATGCTCATAACTTATATATTCCTTGAGATATAACCTTCATATTTTGTATGCATGTGTACATGGACAAGGCCTTTCCATACGCACAAAATTTTTTACCCCTGTGACCTTGACCTTGAACTAAGGGTCTGCGTTTAGGTTTCAAAATCTGTGTTTAGGTTTCAAAAAATGCCTATAACTTCTATGTCCCTTGAGATATAACCTTCATATTTGGTATGCATGTGTATATAGACAAGGCCTTTCCATAGGCACACAAATTTTGACCCCTGTGACCTTGACCTTGAATTTAGGGTCCTCGTTTAGGTTTCGAAATCTGCATTTAGGTTTCGAAAAATGCTCATAACTTCTATGTCCCTTGAGATATAAACTTCATATTTGGTATGCATGTGTATATGGACAAGGCCTTTACATAGGCACACAAATTTTGACCCCTGTGACCTTGACCTTGAACTGAGGGTCCGGGTTTAGGTTTCGAAATCTGCGTTTAGGTTTCGAAAAAAGCTCATTACTTCTATCAAGCATTTATAGGGGCATAAGTCATCCTATGGTGACAGCTCTTGTTTTATTGTGAGAACATCAATTGCAGTTGACCTTTGTTTCCTACAGGTATGATAAGCATTTTAAACGTTCATAAAGATAACTTGTGTCAGTTATGAAATTCTTTTAATAAAGAATAAATGTAAACTAAATTCAAACCCAACCATATCCTGGTTTGATGAACAGATAGTGAAAATGGTTTATGTAAAATTCTGATTGTATTTTGGAACAAACCCCAACGAATGTGTGTCTGGTGGTTGTCTTAGATACAGTGATGTTTGTTTAGGTTGTGAAGGCCTTATTGGATGGTGGAACAAACCCCAACAAATGTCTGTCTGACGGGAATCCTGCAATATTCACAGCCTTAGAAATGGAAGACAAGGATATCCTGAAAATACTATTAGAAAGTAAGTAAGTTAGTAATAAGATCAGATGTATGTCACATAAAAAAATGCAATATGCTATATGATGGTATTTTTCCTGTCTACATCTCAATATTTTCCTTCTGCTATCTTTTGTGTCCATTTAGATGAAATGTTGGCAGTTTTTGTATCTAGTTTGTCATTGAATTTAGCTCTATGAATTTAATAAGTAAGACTTTAATAAGTAGCACACAGTTTGCATTAAACATTTAAGTTTATTTATCCAAATACTTCAATCATTTTGATCCTATAAACATTGAATGTATCTTTTCTGTATTTTAAGAACACCTTTTTCGATCATATTTTTGTTTATACCCTGTTACTCATGATTCATGTTGATGGAAAAATAGGTTAAATTTATACAAGTTAAGTATTGAATAACGATTTAGGCTTAGCATACAAACTGTGAGCATGTTTCTAAACCATGCATGTTAGCATTGTATTTTCTGATCAGGTAAGGCAGATGTGAACCTTGTGAATAAGAATGGAGAATCAGCATTGTACCTAGCAAGTCGAGATGGGCTGAGTGATATCTGCCAGATACTTATTGGGGGTGAGGCTAATGTGGATTTCCAGGTAAACTCAGTCAAAGTACACGTAGATAACTAATACACTTTTAATGCACCTCCTAACAAATAGAGGGGATCTGTCTGTCTGCCCATCGGTCTGTCTGTGTAAATTTTTCCAAATATTATGCACATATTCAGAGTATTTGCAAGAAAATAATTGGGCTCAATTTCTAGGGGTCTTGCGAGTTGTGCCTTTGAGCATTGTTTTATTAGGAAATCAATATTAGCCTATAAGAGTGCACACTTTGAATGAGTGACATCACTCTTAGGCAGTCAATACCTGCAGTAAAATCATGCAGATGAGTCATGATGTAATTGCAATAAGTGTGTGGATATTTGGCAGTTTGAATCCTCGGCTAAAGGCGGAGGGATATAGAATTGACGTTGTCGGTCCGTCAGACCCCATGTCCTTCTGTCTCAAATTTTACAGGGCTATTTCTAAAAAAACTATATAAGCTAACATGAAACTTCATAGGTGTATTATAAGATATCAATTAGGAGGATTGCCTTGTATAAGAACCATAACCCTATACTTTCTTAAATTTGAGTAATTGCCGTTTGTTGTTTTTGTGTGATGTAAATTTTCAATGCTATATTTCGTATAAGAGACAAGATTTCAAAATGAAACTTCATGGGTCTTTAGATATCAATGAGGAGGATTGCAATTCATAAAAACAATTACCATACACTTAATTAGGCTTAACAAAAATAATTGTTTGTTTCCGGTGGCCCGACCCTACCTAATTTTTTGCCGCTGGTCCTAATATTTTTTGAGCCCAAAATTCGAAAATAATCGGACCGCGTATTTTTCGGCGACGCTCAATAAACTTGTCTACGTTATCCGCATATTATTTGTATTGTTATTGGAGCGCACGTGGTAGCTGGCCAATCAGCATTGAGTTTGCTCACACATAATATTGGGTCATTCATGCGCAGACACTGTATACTTGGAATACACAGTCAGTTGATCTTGTCGTCTGCCAACAATATAGCGGCCGATGGCAAACGTCGTATTTAAAGATTGACAAATCAAAAGAAGCGTACCAATAAATAAATTTTTTCTAAGCTGATTACTTAACACCTTTCTCCTGACTATCGATCTGAATTAAAGGATGATAATTAAATAATTAGTTCTATTTCGACGATGTTACACCTTTCTGCCGATTATCGTTTGAAATTAAAAGGTGATAATTAAGTTGTTTTTTACCCACAAAAAATGCTATTGTAAAGCAATTTTGTCAACCAAATTGTATATTTGCTAGGTTTTGCAATGTCTGCAGTCAAACGATATGCACATTTTATTTAATGTGGAAAACGCGTACAACTTTTCGGACTGTTGTTTTAGGATACATTATTTTTCGTCGATTATAATTTATTTTCGAAGTTCTTTATAGAAGAAATAGAACGACGAATGAACATGCGGTGATACGGACGGTGTGGTTTATAATATTTTAAATTGTATTCACCTGAAAATACAATTGGAAATACTATAAAAAAGAACAATTAGTAAGGGCTCTGGATGGGGTGGGGGATCTGCCCTTTCTTCCTGTTTGGTTCATGCGGCTGCGGTTCCAAGACCCCCGCCTAATTTTCAGGATTTCAAATTTGGAACAATCGACACCCCTATTAAATGTACATCTATAAAATAACTTATGTTTGTACTTTGACAAGTACCATACTTATTATTTCTATATTGAAAAATGTATGTTACATTATGATATGTGATATGCCCTTGTTGTCATTAAAAGAAATTTAAACAAGTTGATAGTAAATGTATATATAATTATTTCAAAACCAGTTTTCGCTCATCGAAAAACAAAAACCTGGTTGGCTTAGACATTTTGGGACAGCGCTAGCCCTGGTAGATAGACCCCACGACACCAGTACATAATATAATCTGAAAATGTGGTCCTTTGGAAGCATAAACTGCATCCAAGAAATATAATAGCACACCCAGTTTGATTGGGTCTGTTCATGGTGATAATGCTACATGCAACACCACTCGCGTTCCCCTAGCATGGTTTTTGGGCTATTTAATATATTATAAATTATAAATAATATAGTAATATAGTATATACTCCATGATCCCAAAGGAACAGAAAGTATAACAGCACTGAATCCCTATAGACACTGAGGGTCAAGCTTACTGCGACTTTAGTTATGTCTTTTATTGGTCATAAAATGGACTGTTAAAGCCGTTGCCAGAAGTCAACATTAAACTCGGAAATAAGGAAAGCAACAAATGCAAAATTAATGAACAGCAAGTTTTTATTTCATAAAAGCATTTAAATAAAGCCATATAGCATTGCATACATCATCAAATTTATTGTACATACAGTTGTACACACAAAATGAGAAGAAGATGCGCCATGTACGACATTTTCTAAAAAAAAAATCATTTTTAAAAATAAAATTATTTGCCTACCTACCTACCCTATTTTTTTAGGCCATGTCAGTGGAAACAAACATATTTTTTTGTTAGGCCTTACTTTTTAAGGATTACACTTTATTTAGAGGGATTTCCATCCATCCATAAACAAAATATATTTTGGGCGGGGAATATCAATTCAACAACTTTGCTTGTTTGGCTTTGTTATACCTACATGTACCACACTAATCGGTCCTTGCAGTGTACAGTACAATGATGAAACCATGGCCTATTACTTAGAAGACTGGCTACAGGGTGTTATCTTCATGGAAATTGTGCATTTCATGCATAATATTATCAAACCATTTATTCGACGTTAAGCGTTTTAACAAGTTACTGCTGAATTAATTACTCACAACTATGAATGTTTTCTTTAATTCTCATATGAAAATCATTTAAATGGTAATCCGAAACACTCTTTGGAATTTTAATGTCAACATGACGTTGAGAAATTCTAACTTCAAAAAAACATTATTTGGTGTTGATCAATTGTCTTGAGAAAAATGCGTGAAGATTATGCTGAACATGTACAACATTGAAATGCGTGGATGTATTAATTGTTGTCTAAAAACTGTGTAGCTCTAAGCCCTGGATATCAGGATACGCTTGCAATGCAAATCAGTACTTGTTTATTTTTTATTATTTTAAATGATCCACAAATATGATGTGAAAACGTCTTTTTGTTGTTGTTGTTGTTTTTTCAGTAAAGTCTGTGCTATGTACTGTTTTATTTTAAGGGACCTTTTCATGTTTTGGTAAATTGACAAAATTACAAAAAAATGTTTCGGATTCGCAAATTTTTGTTGAAGTTATGATACTTGTGAGAAAACAGTAATACTGAACATTTACCATGCTCTAAAATATCCATTATGGGCATCATTTGACGATTTAAAAACCTGAAAATTATAAAGAATTGCAACGCGAAACGACTTAATAATTTGGAGAGTTCTGTTGTAGTGATATTTTGTGACACTACGGGGACTGCTTTTATAAAGTATAACATATACAGGTATAATTTTAGGTCTGCGTCCTGTAGGCATAGAAATCGCAGGGGATGCAAACATTTGCTATATATGCGTCCCGTGGTCGCACAATCCTAAAAGTGTATAAATTATGATACTGAAAAATATTTTGCGAACGGAGAAAAAAGAATTTAAGAACAAACAACTTGAAAAATCGACCAAAAATGGCCCCCATTTTACTATTATACAATCAACAATACGGGTCATTGGAAATCTTAATTTTGTATTCAACAATAGGAAGCTTCATTATGATATGGAGCATTGGTTGCATACCACTATATTTTTCTAACAATTGTGTAATTTTCTAGCAACAAATTAACAGTCCTTGTGCATTTCATGTTTAACATGCGAAAATAAGAAATCATGTAATTCTTCTGCATGGAAAGCCTGGAATTATGAATAAACACTTGTAGTGCTTTGTTTCAAAGTCGAAACTTTTTGTGTTAGTTACGCTGCATCTTAATGGCTACAGTCTTTGAGATATGTCAGTATTGACGTAAAACTGCTCTTTTATAATAATGGTCAAGTGGGGTTATTGTTTGTCGCACTACACACGCGTGAATGTGATGTTCAATGGCCTGTTTAAGTCTTGAAAATAATCTAGTCATGAAACTGTTGAGTTGCCTTTTAATGTTTCCAGTTTAATTGCGACTAGATAGCCATGTGATGTCATTAAAATGTTGAAATACCCTGATCCACTATGTTTTTCTTCTGCTCATAGATGGGACCCATACTTTTTCTCTGGGACCCATAGATTTAAAACCTATGAGTCCCTGGGACTCGTACTTTTGATTTCTAAAATTATCACTGCATACATCTCTCATTGTTTGAGCACAGATGGCAGAGTGGTCAAAGCGTTAGACTTTTACTCCAGTGGTCAGTGGTTCCAGACCAGTTGAGGGTTACTTTTTTCTTTCTTTAATTGTATTCTTGTTTTTTTTTACTTGAGCTTTTGTTATCCAATGTTTAAATGGCCAAGAAAAAGAACAAGTAGTTAAGCGCATTGCCCTTTGACAGCTCTTGTTCAAGTTAAAATTACTGTAATATAATTAGTGTGTTCCTATAGACATCATAAGCAAAAAGTTACTTCTTAGAAACCACAAGGTCCAAACATTTTTAATTTAGTATATAACAAAAACTTGCAGCCCTCTACTTCTTTCATGAAATCATGATCATTGAGTCATAATTGTCAACACTTAGGGGTCATATACTTCGTAAAGAAATTAAAAGCACAATCTTTTCCTGTGACACCACAATGGTTTATTATTTGGTACTTGGTTTAATATTTAGCATGCTACTATATAACTCCGCCAATGACGGTCCCAAGCCCGCGCTGAAAAAGGAGGAGGGTTGGGCGTGGGGCTAGCAACCCCGCCCTGTGGAAAAAATGCTTGCTACAGAAATGACAACAAGGGAACAAGCAACAAACGGCGCCGGGAGTGAGGCAGACCAGGCAACTGGACTAATGAAGGATGGGGATCAAAGCCGCTAGGACGTCCCCACCCCGATAGCGGAACTCTTGACGCCAAAGCAATGGATCAGAGTTGGATGTTGGAACGTGCGAACACTCTACCAGACTGGAAAGCTAGCGCAAATGGTGAGTGAGCTGAACCGATACAACCTGACCCTTATGGGAGTAACAGAAGCAAGATGGACTGGCTCTGGCAAGCAGAAGGTGAGTTCCGGAGAAGTCATCATCTGGTCAGGAAGAACTGACAACGACCACCGGGAAGGAGTTGCCGTCATCATCAGCAAGAGCAAGGCCAACACCGTGCTACAGTGGAAACCTGTGAACGAGTGCCTGCTGTACGCCAGGATGAACTCCAATTACACCAAGCTGTCTGTTGTTGTGGGCTACGCACCAATAGACGATGCGGAAGAAGAGGACAAGGATGCATTCTATGACACCCTTCGAAGTGTTTTAGAGGACATTTCCCAACACGACGTGCTGATGTTGCCCGGCGACTTCAATGCTAAGGTTGGCTGCGACAACAGAGACAGAGAGAGAACCATGGGACGACATGGAATAGGTGTGATCATTGACAACGAGGAGAGATTAGTCAACTTCTGTCAACAGAACGACTTGGTCATAGGAGGCACCCTGTTCGCGCACAAGGAGATCCACAAACTTACATGGACATCACCAGACAGCAGGACCCAGAACCAGATCGACCACATCATCATCAACGGTTGGTGGAGGCACTCTCTGCAGGACTTGCGTGTGATGCGACATGCAGACATTGGCAGCGACCATAGTCTTCTGGTGGCCAAGGTGACTTTGAAGCTCAGGAAAGCCAAGACGGGAGACATCAAGAATCAACGCTATGATGTCGTCAAGTTGAAAGACCCAAAAGTGAAAGAAGAGTTTAGGTTAACCCTCAGGAATAGATTTAGTATTTTGAAAGATGAGGCAGCACTGACCATCGAAGGCTTCAACAGAGTAATAAAAGAGACAGAAGAGGAAGTTCTGGGCTTCAGAAAGAGCAAAAAGACAGAATGGATCTCAGAAGAAACGTGGTCTCATATAGAAGAAAGAAGATAGATCAAAAAGAAACTGTTGGACACCAAATCCCTAAGACTTAAGGAAAGAATTTCAAAGGAATATAGTGAGAAAGACAAGGTGGTGAAGACATCAGCCATAAGAGACAAGAGGAGGTACATAGAGGTGCTGGCGGAAGAGGCGGAGACAGCAGCCGAGCACAATGACATGAAGACAGTGTACCAGAACACCAGGAAGCTGAAGGGCGACTACGGCCAGCAACATGACCTTCCTGTGAAAGCTGAAGACGGAACTCATGTCACTGTGGAAGAAGAGAAGCTGAAGAGATGGAAGCAATACTTTAAGTCCATCCTAAACCGCCCAGACCCACTAACCTTAGCCGACATTCCTGAAGCTTAAGAGGACCTTGACATCAACCCCTGCAACATCACTGTAACGGAAGTCAATGAAGCCATCCCTAAGCTGAAGAATAGGAAGGCGCCTGGCGACGATGGAGTGTGCCCTGAGATGCTGAAAGCAGAAGACACAGTGACGCCGCAGCTTCTTTGCCAGATTCTTCAAAACATTTGGGACAGTGAAGAAGCGCCAAGCGAATGGAAGACCGGCACCATTGTCAAACTGCCCAAGAAAGGAGACCTGGGGAACAGTAACAACTGGCGAGGCATCACTTTACTATCTCTCACCAGTAAGATCTTCAGCCGCATCATCCTCCAACGCATCACAACAGCAGTGGACAGTATTCTTCGCCAGGAACAGGCTGGCTTCAGGAAAGGCAAGTCCTGCATTGACCACATCTTCGTCCTTAAGCAGATCCTTAAGCAGTCCCATGAATGGAATGGATACCTCTACGTGGTTTTTGTGGACTTTGAGAAGGCCTTCGACAGCCTACACAGAGACTCCCTCTGGAAGATTCTGCGACATTATGGCATCCCTCAGAAATTTGTCAACGTCATCAGGTCCCTGTACGAAAACTTTGAGTGCAAAGTCATCCACAACAACCAGCCCACTGAACCATTCAAGGTGGAAACTGGGGTGAAGCAAGGACGTATCCTCTTGCTGCTCCTCTTTTCTAAGTCAATTGACTGGATCATGCAACGCACCACAGAGGGAAGGAGGCAAGGAATACAGTGGACGTTGACCTCGCTGCTAGATGACCTGGACTACACCGACAATATGGGGCTACTTGCTAACAGGAACCAGGACATCCAGCAGAAGACACAACAGTTGGCACTGTCAGCAAGCACCATAGGTCTCAGGGTCAACATTGGGAAGACTCAGGTCATGAGAAAGAACACCAGAGTGGGCGACCCAATCACTATCAATGACCAGCCTCTGCAAGATGTGGACGAGTTCATTTACCTGGGCAGCAAGGTCACCACAGATGGAGACTGTGCAAGGGAGATCAACACGATAATCAGCAAAGCCAACCAAGCCTTTGCAATGCTAAAACCCATCTGGAGGACCACAAGTCTTAGCATGCACACTAAGCTCTGCATCTTCAAGAGCATCGTGCTGAGCGTCCTTCTATATGGGTCTGAGTGCTGGAAGACCACTGCTACCATCGAGCGAAAACTGGAAGTCTTACAGAACAAGTGCCTTCGACAGATCATGAAAGTCTTCTGGCCAAACATGATCACGCACATGGAACTGCGTAAAAGAGCTGGCGCAAACAGCATTGTGGAGACCATCGCTTTGAGAAGATGGAGATGGCTAGGCCACGTCTGCAGAATGGCACCCAACTCGCTACCCAGGGTGGCACTGAGATGGACTCCACAGGGGAAAAGAAATCGTGGACGACCGAAAGAGACGTGGGACCGAACCGTGGAGCGAGAGCTCAAGAACAGAGGCCTCACTCTGCAGACAGCACCCGCAACAGTAGCTGACCGACCAAAGTGGCGCTCCATTGCCGTCGCCTCAAGCACCAGACGGCGCAGAGAGGATTGAATGAATGAATGATGCTCCTGTATATTGTGGTTTACTACAAAGTTAGTTCAAATAACATCACTGAGGTAAAATCCGTCCACGCCACAATATCAAATGTTTTATTTTTACAGCTGATTATATTATATATTATGATATATATTGCGATAAGGTTTGGACGCCAGTATATGTGCCTGGAATTCTTGCAATATGGAATAGTAACTTATAATAATAAATCACAGGTATAAAGTTTTATACAAAAAACAGTTCTGTTTCTGGTAATTTTAACCATAAAAATACACACACACAATTCTTATATAACATCTTAAACAATGTAAAAAAAAGTAAATAAACTGATCGTTTGAACCCAGGTCTAAAACAAGAGCCTGACAAGGTTTGCTTTTTTCTGTATATCACCCTTTAACTTGAATATGCTTTAATGATGTTTGGTATATAATACATTCAGTACCTATGAGTCTGTTTTCACCTGTAAGCTCAAGTTGTATTTGTTCAAATATTTGTTGCCACTGAAAGGCTTCTGCTCAATTCATCTTGACTAACAAAGTGTTGTGTATAAATCATTTAACATCAACTTTCTAGTCTCAAAATAATTAAGGTAAATAAATAGGAAAAAGTTTGATAGTATCAGTAGCGGTATTGTAGAAAATATCCTACCATTTCAACATTTCAACATTTTAGTATGATCATCGGTATCATACGATATCAATCTGAACAATATCCAACTCGAACATACCTGAGTTATTTGCCCTTGAATTATGCAGCTAACAAAACAATGTGGGGGTATAATTCACATTTGTGACAAAGTTCTAGTCTTTTATATGCATCTAAAATGGTTCCTTAAAGGCTGACACATGTTTTCAGAGTCCAGAGACGGGCAATCAGACCCCTCTGATCGTGGCCACTGCTAATGAACACAGCAAAGTGGTAAAAATTTTGCTCAAGGTAGGCTGGCTATGACTTGTGTTTTACTTATAGAAAATAAGCTATAGTCTGTGTTTTCGTCCTAGTATACTTGTAAAAACCTGTAATGTTAAACAAGAATACTAGAAACAGACTGTTATGTTTTCCAAGTATGCCAGTAATAAACTGTGATGTTTTCCAAGTAAACTAGTCACAGACTATGATGTTTTCCAAGTAAACTAGTCACAGACTATGATGTTTTCCAAGTAAACTAGCTAAAAACTGTGACATTTCCCTAGGAAACTAGTAAAAGACTGTGATGTTTTCCATATAAACTAGTAACAGACTGTGATGTTTTTCAAGTATACTCGTACCAGAGTTTGATGTTTTGCAAGTGAACTACCAGTAGTAACAAACAGTGATTGATGTTTATTTGGTATATATATTAGGATTATTAGCTTTATATTTCGACTTTATAAGCTACAAAGTACATGTCTTAGTGGGATCACAAATTACAGCTCCTGCTAATACAATTTGTAGTTAGTAAGCTCTTGATATAAAGCAAATATTGATAAAAATAAACTCTAATCACTTTTTTGCTGATGTGGTTGGATAGTCAGCAGCATTCAAACAATTAATAAAAGTAATAAAGGTTATAACACAGTGAAAAGTACCTGTCTTGGCATGAATGCCATTTGTATTACACCCACTGTTGGTCTATACCGGCTAGTTCTCTGGATAAAATAATTAAGAGAATAGTTGTAATATTTTTTTCAGAACAAACACTAGTGTGATCCCTTTTATATTATTCTAACTGTGTAAGGCCTGTTACAGAATGGGTGCAATACGAACCTGCAGGACGCAGACAGCTGGACAGCGCTGTGGCATGCATACAGTAACAGTGACGAGGACTTGATGAACCTGCTGCTCAAGTCTGGGGCTGACAAGGGGGTACCTGACGCAGATGGACGGACGCTACTCGAGGATGCGGTGGAGAACGAAGATGATAGTGTTGTAGAACTCTTGCAACGGTTTACACATCATGGGACTAACTGATGGGAAATTGCATTTGCATGTTGGCTGTTGAGTCAAAATCTCTTCCCCAATGTGGAAATGATGCATTTATGACTTTCATTAGAATCTGCAGCTGTATGAAGGCTTATCATAAAATCACCACATGTTAACAAAATGTTTTCATAACATTATATGTATGCTTTTGATGTAGGAACAGTCATGATGTATTAAGCTATATGTATGCTTTTGATGTAGGTATTTCAGTTGATATGTATTCATGTTTTTTAATGCTCATTTAAAAAAGGGGGGGGGGTGCATATTATGGGAACACTAGTGGCAGCCTACAGGAACACATTGTCTGCTCAATGACTCAAACACATTAAATCACAGCATCATTCAACATTTTGATAATGTGCGTGTGTATATAATATCTTGACTGTGTGTGCTTGAAGCACTTCTGTATTACAGCCCTTGAAATATTAGAAAATGACCAAATTAACATTGTAGCTCTCTTACTCAAACAGATTTAATCCAATCATAATTAAACTTGGTGATGCTGTTTGTGGATAAAACATCTCGGCAATAACCAGCCAGGCCATATGGATCACTTCTGAATTATGGCCCTTGAATTGTAAAAAAAGGGAACTAAAACTTAAAGCATTATTCAAGTAAAACAGATTAAATCTGATTATCATGACACTCTGTGATGATGGTTGTCAGCGTAATATCTTAGCCAAGTTCAATAACTAAAATGGCTTGAAGCACATTTGAATTGCGCAAAAAAACATGTCCGCTCATTAACTCTAATAATTGAAATTGTATCATTATTGTTCTTGGTCACAATGTTTGTAGGCTACTATGTTGATCATACCTCAATTACTCCTATGATATCAAGCCAGCTTGCCTGAAGCTTTTCGCATTTCATTTTTCATTATCTGAAAACTGCTACATTAAAGTTTACCTTTTAACTAAACTCGTTTTAATCTTACAATTATCAAACTTGATCATGTAATCCATATCTTTTGACGGGTATATTTTGTAACAAGTTGGCACTCTTGTTTACTCTGTAAGTACTTTGCATTTTTTTCATTTTATTAACACATTAATATACAAAATGTATGCATAGTTTCAAAGCTAATGTTAATAATATTAGTGTAGAGCAATAAATAACTGCCAAATAATGAGTTGTTTTTGTTTATCAGTGGCTACTGACTGAAATCTTACAGTCGGTAACAAAAAAAAGCTTGATATTTGACACATTTGACCACGTTCCTTTTTCTAATTATGTGGGGTTTTGTGCTTTTAAATATAAAGTTCTGCATATCCAGGATTCCTTGTGAGGACATCCAGGGTATATGAGATGTGCAGAAGATGATACAATAAAAAGGCTACACAAATTGACACCTTCAAGTTTAACCTAATAGATATTGAGCTTGTGGGACATACTGATCCTTTCAGCACATTGTTTAAATGACCCTTAAGCTTTTGTTCACTGAACATTTAATGCATGTTTAAATTGTAATTAGGAAAAGTGCATTTATTTAGTACTATATACCTATTGGCACCAAAGTCCAGCCTTTTGTCAATAATTCTTGTATCATTTAACCATGTGGATCATGCACGTGTTCAGCTTTTGACCTTAAGGGTTATATTGACCTTTGACTAAGGTTAGAAGACCTTTCCCACATGTTTAACATATTGCATGATATATGATCCACTTACATCCTCGACAAGCTGTTTTGTGGCATATTTTATACATGACACATTGTCTTCTTGTGATAAACATGTGTGGTAAGTTATTTCTTAAGCGAATTGAATTACAAAGTTACAGAATGCAAAAGCCATTTTATGACCTTTGACCTCTTAGTGTGACCCTTGAGGTAGGTAGACTGATAATGTGACACGCTGTCTCCTCGGTGTTGTAATTTGCAATAAGATATTTTTAAATTGAGGATGTAAGACAAAATTACATTCCTGACCAACTGTTTTATTGCCAAATTTGGCATTCAACCTCTAAGTGAGACTTTGACCTTTGAGGATGGGAGACAGGTATTCTCTGCATGGCTGTTATTTGCATGATAAATGAAAAAGTTCTTGTCGGTGATTGTATTATAATTGTGGTTCACTTGTGAAATAAGACGAGAAGCGCAATCCAATCATGACCTTTTACTAATGTTTTAAATGTACAACTTATAATAATAAAAACAATACCGGTAACTAGAATGATGATGTCTTCAGAACGTTAAATTTCGCGCCGTCGGTAACATTGCGCCAAAAAAATAATATTTTCAAACATTGACGTTTGAAGATGGAAGAAAGGTATTACAATACACATTGCCTTATGATGGTGAATGCAGCAGCGTTTCATTATGGCTAGTTATTGTAAAATAACAACGAATTACACAGTTGAGATTTGAGAAGAGCAAGTGAAACCTTAAACACACTCACTTGACCAGCGGCTTCTAGGTCAATCTCTCCTCAAGCCGACTTGAAACGATGCTATTTTGTTTGTAAACAAGAGCTGTCAGAGGACAGCGGGCTCGACTATTCGAGTGCTTGACAGTATAACGTAACCCATCATGGGGAAATTGTTCATATTCAATAAGGTCAAGGTAATATAGTCATAGTCTAAGTGGAAGAGGACCATAATTGAAACATATTGATCCCTTATGGTTTAAAGAAGTTGTACGGTACTCTATAGACAATTCTGAGTTCAGGTATATTTTCCACAATATATTGAACATTTGTAAAGACACAAAACAAACTAATAGATTTTATTTCAAGTTTGATAGCAATAGCTTGAGTGGGATGGTTGGACAGGGGGGTAAAATGTGGGTGTGCGGTCATTTATTAGCTGATCTTTAAAAAATAAGAAAAACAAAATTCTGGGGTGGGGCGTGGGGGAAGGTTTGGGTTGAGTCCATTGTGGTATGTCAGGTAAGTGTTGTTATGTCATAGTATGAATCAAATATGATCATAAATAAAGAAGTTATGGCAATTTAAGCAAAATTTATTAATTTGACCTTGAGAGTCAAGGTCATTCAAAGGTCAAGGTCATATTCAACTTGCCAAGTACAGTATCTTCATGATAGTATTTGAAGTATGAAAGCAATAGCTTTGACACTATAGGAATAAAGTGAACCTAAACACAAAACTTAACCAAATTTTCTATTTTCTAAGTGAAATAGGGCCAAAAGTATTTGAGGTGGTACGCAAACTTTAACATAGATTTATCAATAATATGCATATTCTAAGTGAAAAAAGGGCCATAATTCTTACAAATGCTTGATACAGTTATCTGCTCTTGTTTATAGGTCAGGATCATGTTTGTAAAGAAGTATGCAAAATATAAAAGCAATATGTCAAGGGATATATATATGCTTGAACCAAAATGTACTTACTCAATTCACTCGGTGACTCCATAAGTATTACAAGCTATTGTTACTAAATCATAAGTATTCCACCAAGTCAATGATAATCTTGGTCAGTAAAATGTACATTACAAACTAATCTAAAGTTAAATTATCTGATGCATTTTTGGAATGGGTGTTTAACATTTAAGCCAACTTTCATGAATGGAGTGGACACAAAAAGGTTATGGACTTACAAAGAGATTTTCTAAGGCTGCTTCACGGCTGGTAATTAATAAGTAAGTTTATTGAATGATCTAAACATATCACTGCTTGACCTTGTATTATACCTCTTCAGATGTAACTATTACATATTACAATACGTTACAATTTACATAATTTATCGGCATTAGCTTGAAGAAGAAAATTACACATTAATGATGATTATATCTCTTTATTAAGTAAAAAAGTATAATTTATACACATGATTTGTTATTGTACATGATAAAGATAAACATTAAGTCTATTTAATAAAAAAGATGTACAATGATATTCAGATTCAAAACTAAACGTAATCCCCATTAAAATTTATAGATATTGCAAATACCATGCATTTTCAAATTATTAATACATGTTCATTACATGTTAACTAAGTCTAATCAATTTTAACCTACAATATATGCTATCGTTATGTAGTGCTATGAAGATCAATACTTCATGATACTGGCATGGTCATCAAGACCTGTGGATATTGCTTACCTTGTTATGCAGGTATTCTGAGCTAAGTTTAAGCACTATATATAGAAATGCAAACACATCTGAAGGTATTGATACAGTAATACAACCACATTGTATGATATTGTACTAACTTGCTCTATACCTGAGCTTATTAAAAATGTACCAAACCAGTTTCTAACACTACAATCATGCTGAGGTTAAGTTGACATTTAAACAGATAAAAAAATGGTGCTCCAAATTGGGTGTTAAACCTTCAACATTTTAATTACAATGCCATCACATTATTTCTTGGTGCCATTTCAATTTATTTACTGTGCACTATTATCTTACATGATGAATGTGAACTGATAACTGCGTTGTCAAGAATTATCAGGAAAACAAACTCTTTAAATCACTCTAAGGTGTAGTGTTGCAAATGTACGTTTTATTCTGTTGAGTAAATGTATTTCACCTCATTTATGATTAATGAAAGACAAAATTGTATGGAAAGTCTATTTTTATATTACTTGTATTATTTTCTGCGCATATCCAGTTTAACATAGACTTGCAAAGGTGTAAAAAGACATTTTTTGTTTCAATTATTAGGAAGTATAAAATGAATGATATAAATATATCTATATAAACATGAAATATAATAAAACAAAGTACAATATTCTTACAACTGTCATGAAACTAATTGAATAACTCTGACTACCAACTACCAAACAATATTTTACTAGAACATGTACGGAATGTATGTAATGGAAGGAATGCGAAATGGTAACCTTACTCAGGACAGCCACACATTCAGTGTTGCATGTCAGAAAGAAGAATACAGTTAATGAATCATTGGTGAATGTACAAAAAATGAGTATATACAAGATGGACCAGGCTAGATAATACATGAGAAAAGTTTAAATTTTTCAAAGCTCTAGTTCTGAATAGCTCAAGTCCATCATGTCAAATGACTAAGCTGTATTGTTGTCAATGACATCATATCCACATTGGTTGTGTTGTTTATGGCTGTGTAGCCCTGCAGACTGTGCACTGCACTATCCCCGGGGAGCCTAGTTGTACCCCAGACCGTGCCTCTTCTTCTCACCAGCGAACCTCAACTCTCGCTCAGTCTGCTCAATGATCTCCTGCTTCCGGGCAAACAAGATCACCACAAACAGGATCTGCAAATAAACACATTCAATTAGTCTAAACCTATTATTTTAAGTCAATTGAATCAAAAGCTGAATGTGTATTGAAACATTCTTGATTTTGTTACCTGGGTAGAGCCAGTACTTGTTTTTTGGGAGATCTTAAAAACGCTCAAACAGTGGGGATCAAACCCGTGACCTCCCAGACATAAGGTACACACCATAATCCACCATGCCTCGCTCATTTGCTAATTTCACTATCCAATATCACAGCACCACAAGACAAGCAAAACACAAATATTTCTTCAAATCATGAAAGATTTAGTCATATACAAGTCTATTGCCAAGCAATATATGTCCCCTACTGGCTTCACCATTGTCATGTTTTTTGTTGTTGCCATAGCAGCGATTTCTTTCCTTCTTTGTAAAGTACTGGCAAACGGCACTTTCCCAATCTGGGAAAAATTACATATTTCCCAAATGAAGGTTAAATTATTTTTTTTAATGAACTTTAATGAATTTACTTATGCAGCTCTATGGCTAGAACCTTAGTAAATATAATATTAACAACTTGACATCAGTTATTCTCAATTTTAAGGTATTTGTTAGCAAAAAATCAAATACATTAATTTCCCAATATGACGATTTCACGACGCATTTTTCCCAATTTCAAGGTCTTCACGACTCATTTTTCCCAATTTTGAGGTTTTCACAACTCAATTTTTTCCAATTGGACCGGTATGGGTACTTTTCCCAATAGGACAAAAAAATCGCTGCATAGCAACCAGAATTTTTGACGTAGGAACAAAATGAAATGACGTGCATAATGTTCATATTGCCATCTATCAATGCTTCAAGTTTCATGAAAAAATATGAAGAACTTTTAAAGTTATTGCAGGATCCAGAAAAGTGTGACAGACTCGCAAACAGACGCACAGAGCGCAAACCATAAGTCCCCTCCGGTGAAAATAACATAAATCCATGAAGCTGGGCTAAGGTAAACATGTAAATTAACACAATAAGAAAAATCATCATCAAACATTTAAATTTTTTGAAAACACAATGCCATGAAGTCTTACATTAACAAGTGTTCTGCCCAGCCAGTACAGGAATGTCCAAACCACATAGGCAAGTCTCTGAAATATAAAGAAACTGATACTGTATGACGAACAACATAGAGACACTTTTATTAAAAACAGGAAATGTTTAGCATCATGATCAAAGGTAGAGCATTTAAATTTCGTCAGAAAAGCTATTTGATAAACTCTTTTTTTAAATCATTTGTATATAAACAAATTGGCAAAAACAGGAGTCTCAATCTGGGAAATCAGGGCCTAATGGATGTGAGCAAAGAATCCTCCCAGGTTAGCGTGTGCAGTCTGCTTTTTACGCCTAAACCGAATTTTCACTAATAACAGACTTCCTTTAAACAACAAGAGCACCGCATAACGGGTGCCACGCTCAGCTGCGAAAGCTTGACAGAATTTTTTTTTTCAAAGTCACAGTTACCATGACCTTTGATCTCGTGACCCAAAATGGGTGTGGCGTGTAGAAGTCATTAAGGTGCATGTACATGTGAAGTTTCAAAGTTGTAGGTGGAAGCACTGTGATGTTAGAGGCAAAGTTAAAGTTTTATATTAGAGGTCACAGTGACCTTGACCTTTGACCTAGTGACCCAAAAATGGGTGTGGCATGTAGAAGTCATCAAGGTGCATGTACATATGAAGTTTCAAAGTTGTAGGTGGAAGCACTATGATGTTAGAGGCAAAGTTAAAGTATTATATTAGAGGTTACAGTGACCTTGACCTTTTACCTAGTGACCCAAAAATGGGTGTGGCGTGTAGAACTCATCAAGGTGCATGCACATATGAAGTTTCAAAGTTGTAGGTGGAAGCACTTTAATTTTAGAGCCAATGTAAAGGTTTTAGCAAGACGGCAGACGGCAAGGAGGCTATGACAATACCTCGGGTTTTCTCTGAAAACAGCAGAGCGTAAAATTACCTTAAAAAGTGTTTTCCCTGATGAGCCTTTTGAGACTGCACAGGCTAATCTGGGATGACACTATGCACATGCTTTCAACCCAGTTTTCCCAGAGCAAGGCTCATTTACTTAGAAGTAAGAACATGTTCGGTATTCCTTTGAAAGACAAGTACTACTTACGAATGTGTTCATTCCATAGTAGGAGTACTCAAACACAGAGAAGCAGAACTCAATGAAGATGTACACTATGAACAGCTGTATGAAACGCTTCAACCAGTGCATGTACATCACAAAGTGCTGAAATATATATGAATATCTGACATCAAAATCTCTCCTCCCAGATATTATTGAGGCATTCACGTTTATAATAAAATTTGTTACAAGAGTGAGAAGTATATCCCCACAATATTCTTAAACAAAAGATGTGTTTGTCAGTACGCAATGCCCCCTAATGCACCACTTTGAATTATTTTTTTTACCTTTGACCTCGAAGGATGACCTTGAACTTTCACCACTCAAAATGTGCAGCTCCATGAGATACACATGCATGCCAAATATCAAGTTGATATTATCAATATATTATTGCAAAAGTTATGACCAAGGTTAAAGTTTTGGGACACATACAATGACAGACAGACAGGCCAAAAACAATATATGATCATTCGATCAGGGGGCATAAAAAGTATTAATAGGCTTGTTTATTTCTCAAAAACTGTGAAAAACAAAGCACACACATCAGAATATTTAGATTTTAATTTTGAAATATAATCATGTTATCAATCCCTTCTTAATTTGTTGAGCACTAATCTGCTAAAAAAAGAGAGGCACATGTAACATGCAATAGCTGCAAACTATTTCATTTCTGTAGAGCAAACCTCAGGATTTTACTTTAATTGCATATAGAATGGTGACTTTGCTAACAAATCTCCTCTAAACAAAAATTTATTGAACACAGATTTTTTTATTTAAAAACAACAACAAATGCCCATGATTTTTTTACTACTATAATCAGATTATACATGTACCTGGTATGTGACTTGAATCAGCATGAAAATGCTGAAGAAGCACATCACAATGTGGTCAAATGTGTTCACAATGTCACTAGTAAGAAAAGCTGAAATACAGAGCAGAATTCATATGTTGATGAGAGTGGCAGACAAACATCAAGTGCGACAATGAAATAACTGGTTAGTGCAGATCATTCCATGTTCAATATGGAATACACTATTTACAGCAGGCTAAGCATGCGCAGTTTGTAGACCAGTTAAGTTTGATTTCCAGCCCAGCAACATAACTGTAAGGGCACTGCAGATCAGAATCCTTTCTAAGGCCCTTTTCATCTTACCTTTGATTAAAGTAGGGCAGTCTTTAGTTACCGGCATTAAGTACAAGTAATAAATACTGGTAAACAAGCTAACCCAGGAAGATGTGAGTTTAAAAAGCAAAAATGCAGCTACATAAACAAAACAAAAACTGTTATTTTCTATGTAACAGGATTTCCTGTTTAACAATTGTCATTCACAAATGAATTTTGTGACCACAGGGATTGTTTTAATCTATAGCTGTAGCCAAATCCCCACAGAAAAAAGCATTTAAATCCATGATGTTTTCTTCCAAAATGAACATTAATCCAAGAAGATTCATTCACCCTATGAGTTTCACTAAATGCTATTATCTCCAAATTTAGTTTTAATTTGATTTTTCCCATATCTGAAAGCATGAGTCCCTTCCCCAAGCCTTACAAAAACAGGAGATGTGTTTGTTAGAAACACAATGCCCCCTATTGCGCCGCTTTGAAATAAAATTTCAATATATCATTTGGCAGGTTTAGAAATTATCTCCCTTTTAAAGCTTATTACTTCCCTTGGATTGTATTTTTTCACTTTTGACCTTGAAGGATGACCTTGACCTTTCACCACTCAAAATGTGCAGCTTCATAAGATACACATGCATGCCAAATATCAAGTTGCTGTCATCAATATTGCAAAAGTTGTGGGCAACGTAAACGTTTTTGGACGGACGGACTGACTGACAGTTCAACTGCTATATGCCACCCTACCGGGGGCATAAAAACTAAATATTGATTTTCCAGGTTCAGTTCCTGATGAAACTGACCAGACCCCTCCTTACCTCTCCACTGATGTGACCGCCAGGTGGTATGGAAGCCCTGGCTGATTTCAAACTCTGTTCCTATGGCCAGCAGGTCAAGGAGTCGCATAACAAGAGCAAAAAATGATGTTACCTGGAAATAATAAATGAAAATGTTAAATTTAGTGGCTGATAAACTGGTTAAGTAGTCAGGTTCATGTTAATTCAATAGTCTCCAGAAATTTTAGAATTACCCAATGCACAATATAATACGATTAGTATTAACATGATTCAACTGGTTATTAGAGCATGTGACTGGTTTGACAGCAATTACTTTTGTACATACTTCTGATATCAAATTTTCAGGGCAATAGATATTATGGAGTTTGGTCAAGACAGCATACATGCCAGACGTCCCGATCTCGGCGGGACAGTCCCACTTTTGGGCCCTTTGTCCCGGCGTCCCGATATGAGACGATTTGTCCCGACATTCGTAAAAAACGATGTAAGGTCTATAGGTTCCCAATAAAATTCGCTATTCAAGCTCTGTTTCGCTAACACTTACCACCGCTAATCCCTTTATTGCCCCCAATTAACAATCCGATTCTACTTCTCGTGTGTACCAGTGTTGTTTATGACTCCTTATCAGCGATTTATCGGCTAATTATTGATTTTATCAGGCATTCACACCATGCTTGTGGTCTTCAAGATAGTGGTCGCTTATTGCTATCGATAGTTGTATTATAATGAAATAAATGTTGAAAATGTGTTTGTTTTTATCTGAAACGGTTTACAAAACAATTGTTTTGTAAAATTAACTCTACGTCATTACATGTAATGAGTCTTTTACATTCAATGTTTAGTTCCAAAATAGCGGGATAATCCGAATGTGCAATATACCAATATTGCAACAAACAGTCCAATAAGTGATACCCATCCTGTCTAGTGTAATTGGGTGTAATTGTAATAAAAACAACGAGGTGCTATGCATGACAGTTTGACCCTACTCCGATTAAGCTAAAAATAACGAGGTGCTATGCATGACAGTTTGACCCTACTCCAATTAAGCCACGACAATTGACAAGTAACAAACTGCGCTGTCAATCCCTCACTCAAACACCGATCCAGAACGTTGTTTCAGCGCACTGAAAAAAATTCAGAAAGAAGAAAGGGAAAATCTGGGCCAAAGAACGGTTGAGGCGTTGTTGGCAGTTAAAATGAACACAAAGACGGTTTGCTTCCACCAAAAACCTACCTCAGAAATGTGTTTGGGCGGGCATTCCGTGTCAAGCTGATGTAACTGTTCGGTAGATAGTTTACTGTAACCCGTACTTTCAGTGTACTGGATAGCCTCCCTTGTGTTAATGTTTGCCATTGAAAGTAATATAATGAGTATTGTTGTCGTAATGTTCCAGATTTTGTACTCTAAAAAGATGAATATTATCTTTGTTGTTTGCTATTGTCTTATTTAATTAAAATGTTATTGTTATGTTTTAGATTTCATGCTTCAATTCAGATGTTTTATGTCTTGAATAAAAGTATCAAGAGTTTTTGTTAGTACTTTACTGACTACAGTAAAGGGGGAATGATAGATGGTTTTAGGTGTCCTGCTTTTTGGTCACATGTCTGACAATTTTTTTATGGAATGTCCCGCTTTGGACCTAAAAAATTCTGGCATGTATGCAGGACAGCCATAATTCATTCAGTCCAAATTAAAATGATCATCCTTAAAAATTGTTAAATTGACACTGTTTGATCAGTGACACCATTTCTTAAAAATTATCAACATTTACTTACATCATGTTCATAACAAAACTGAGAATCAAAATTGTATTAAAGACTAGTGATATTTAAAAAAAGAGCTGTTATATTTATGGTTGCATATTTCTGCCTTAAATAATACTAGAATATTTTTCCTTATAACTTGATTAACTTCTATGAAAGCTGGTTTTACATAATATCTTCATGGTGTATTTAATGTAAATGCAATTTATTAAAATACATTTCACAAGCAAATTCTGAATTAACAAAATATATTTATATTTGTCATTTTTTTACCACCTGTTCCTTATATACATTAGCGAATAAACAACTGACAAGGACTCAAATATTATTGCTCTCAGGGCTTTTTTTGGCCAGATTTGATAGCCGAAATTTGGCTATATTTCCAATAGCAAAAACTATACTTTTTGCCCAAAACCTGCAAAAAAATCCCAATTGGCCAAAAAATTACCAATTGCTATAAAAAACGTTGATGACATTGTCTGTTTCGCTTTTTAACAAAGCGTAGTCCAATCCAGTCTCGTACGGGTTTAAGACTATACCTCAATATGGATAACTTCAGCATTTTTTGTGTGCTCGATATTCTCTGTGTTGTTCAAATGCTTATTATATTTGCGATGTTTTTTGTGATTCAGCTGCTTGGAAAACAAATATGTCACGCAATTCGAAATATTGCCTGCCTGGAAAAGATTCCTAAGCAAAACCCTGGGGGTCAAAACAAAAACTGTTGATTTTGTTAAGCAAGCGTCATTAAATAAACAAACATCATCAAGAAGTACAAGTCTTCCCATTGAAACTCCTTCCTTTGTTTATGATAAAAATTTAATAACAATTGACTCTTTTGCATTGTCATCTTTGATTTCTGAAAGCAAAGTGCTGACTGATATTCAACATGTTGAAAGCAGCAGTTCTTCAGAAAAAGATGAAGCGCCTCCTAATAAAATGGTGCCTGATGTGACTGAGGACTTTGTGTGAGCTTATTATGTGGACAACTGTTGATCATAGTGGTATTTGTGATTTAAGATGCTGAACTCATCCATGCATACATGCCAGATTTTTTTAGGTCCAAAGCGGGACATTCCATAAAAAATTGTCGGGACATTTGACCAAAAAGCAGGACACCTAAAGCGATCAATAATGCCACCTTTACCGCAGTCAGTAATCAGTATATTACTTACAAAACCTCATAATTTCTGGCAAAAATTGATGATAAATGTGTTTAAGAATTACATGAACAGACGTTCTCCATTTTCCGGAAGTAAATACACATGTGCACTATGCGGATGAATCCATAATGTGAAATGTGGGGCATGCTTCTATTTTACTTCAATTTGGGACAGAGGCATGTGTAATCGTTCAATGCGATGTGCGCGCATCAAGCACTGTTTTTATTCAACCAATCATCAATTATGTCTAAATTAGATTTTGCACTAATTATGTACACATTTTTTTTTAATCAGTCAAAAACAAGTCAATTTACAAAATGTATGTGAAACATCAATGTGTATTAGTTAGCGCTCACATTGTTTGATATACAAAACAGGTTTTGAAGCCTAAGGTGGTAAAAAACACAGAATACCGTGTAATAGTATCTTTGGACTTGATTTTGGCCATGAAATACAAAAGCAGTCTGCTTTAAATTCACTATGATGCATCTATTGCTAGCAATAAGAGACCCCTATCCATGGGTGTCAATTTTCCCAAATTTGAAATCCAGAAAATTAAGCCGAGAGTCTGAGGCTGTAGGATAAAGGGAATAGAGGGCTGAGCCCCCGGCTAATTGTTCTTTTTTTACAGTCTTTCTAGGTGCAATTTCTGGTGAGTACAAAGCAAAATATTATCAACCAGACCAGGAATAATCAGGAAAATTGACACCCCTGCTATCATAAAAACACCATGGTGTGAATGCCTGATAAAATCAATTATTTGCCGATAGTTCGCTGATAAGGTGTCAAAAACAACACTAGATTACTCGACTAGTAGATAGGGTTTGTTTACAGGAGGCCAGAAATGGATTAGCGATGATAATTTAAGCCAAACGGAGCTTGAATAGCGAATTTTATTGTGACCTTATAGAATGTAAATTGTTTTTTTACGAGTGTCTGACCAAATTGTGTCAGATCGATACACCAGGACAAACTCCCCAAACGCAGGACTGTCCTGCCAAGATCGGGACATCTGGCATGTATGGCCCTCATGAATATACACTCTTAAATCATTTTAGGTGGTTGATATTGAGGTTATAAAAGCATGGTCCCCAGATTGTTAACAAGATGAGTCTTTTTCATTTACAGTAATAACATACGAGCCAATCGCACAACGGCAGCATTCTTTAGAATAAATGAAATATGGCAAATGAGCTTATTTGTATTTATTAGTTATAGGAAAAGTATTAAAAACTACTATTTTCAATTAGTCCAACAATCAACTATCACAATGTTCACAGTTTTAGTGTGAATTTGGTGCAAGTTTTTTTTGTTCAAATTGAGGGTCCCAGCTGTGTATGGCAATTAATTCTAAAAGTGAAAGTTTAAGAAGAGTGGCCATTATTCAAGGCATTATATAAATATAAAGAGACATATCTTTCAATTTAAAAAAGGCAGGAATGAATTTTATATTAAATTTTTGTGAACAGTTAGAGTAACTGACTCAACTGGAAACAAATAAGTGTGTGCGGTCTTTTTATTATTTGATACTATTTACATAATAGATAAAAGCATCTTTACTAGACAAGACAAAGACAAAAGTTTATTTTGTAAATAAAGGCCACCGGCCCAAAATACAGCATACATAAGTAACAGCATGTTATTTTTTGAGTTGTGATACATCAAGTTTGAACATCAATTTTGATCTACATCTTTCTTTTTCATTATTTCAGTTACAAAAAAGGCTATGCTTTTAAGTTTACTTTCATCAGAGATTTGCATAAGATTGCAAAAATTTAAGAAATTTTGTTCACCATTGTACCATGAAAAGATATACATTTGCCTTTCTTGGTTGAATTTTGGACATTTAAAAAATACATGAAACTCATCTTCAATACACATATTATTAAAAACGACTGAACAATATGTACATAATCGGTTTTCTCTTGAAATTCCTAAATGTCGACCAGTTTCAATAGCTAATTTATGGCTTGAACAACGGAATCTAGCAACTGACTTTCGAACATAAAATGGTATATCGATAAACAAATACTTTTCTGGGTTTAACATAGATTTGAACTGTTTGTAAGTATCGCATCTTGGTGAATTTCCAAGAGCTTCAAGCCAGTTCTGTGTATTACAATCAATCAATCTTTGTTTAAATGACATTAAGAATAATTCCACATTTCCTATCTCTTGACTTATCCAAACAAAGCCAAATCCATAACGGTACAAAATATTTTTTACAGATGTCATTTACTGAGAAGCCAGTTAATGGCAGTCACGTACTCCAGTATCATTTTTCTAAACTATTTTGGGCCGTTGAATTTTCGAAATAACATCGTTTTGAATAAAGTTGGCTTAAATGAGCTAGCGGGAACAGTAATTATCAAAAATTCAAGTAATTTATTACACCGGAAATGAAAAAAGAATGTTTATCTTACCTTTAATTAACAGGTGTATAATTAACATAACAGCAATTTACTGCTTTATAAGGAACACTAGTTAACGTTTTGTCAATATAAAATAAAATACATCATTTTCATTACCGCAACAAAAATGAAGCAGACAATCGATGCTGTGCGGAGATTCCAACACAAAAATCTGTGCATGAACGCCATTTTGGTTGTTTGTATTTAACGTGAGCCTCGATTTGAAGTTTTTACCTGAGGGAGATGTTGTTAAGAATACAGGTACTTTAAAACAAAATGTTATTAAAATTAATAAAATTAACATTATCTTAAATTTATTAAAAACAAAAGAGAAAATTAAATTAATTTTGCATTTCTCTACATCGATTTTTCAGTATTACGAGACTATTAACTAATTGTTTAATAATAAAATTAGCACGGCACGGAGGTTAAATTACACTGATAATAACCACAGTGTATAAACCAATTGTATCATATCCGGATGTTGCGATGTGATTGCCATAGCGAAATGAATATTTGGCTTACGTGCGTTGCTAGAAAGGTAACTTATTTTCCTTTTTTTGTCGTTATGATGGTCTTCAAACAGTAATTAATAATCAGATTTGACTGCAGATTTCTCGGGCATGCTGTTATGCATTGTATATATTGAAATAAGGATGAAATGCGTTACTGATCACCGAACATCTCGTCAAATTGTCATGATCTAGTTTTGAAATCTTTGTTGTATTGGCGTTTTAACAAATAACAAGAACTATTTATACATCAGTCTGACAGATGTTAGATTAAGAATGTGCACTTTCGATCTGTACAACGTATTTTTTAGGGGTTCTTTTTTACATCAACTGAATCAATCACTTGTATGATTATAGCGGTTATTATGTATCAATTATTGGGATTTTCAATATGTTATTGAAGTTTACGTGTCATTATTTCGTCCTCCTAAATGTTTAAAACAGCTACGAAACAGTTTCATTCACTTCATTGATCATCTATGTTTAACACTGGCTGATAGTCTTGGAAAGAAACAACGTTAGAATGTGTTATCTATAAATAGATAGCTGGCTCACACATACATGTACAAGTGTTGGTTAATAAAAGAGAAGAGACTGTGGAGATTTTGTAATACCCTTTTCGACTTAAGGAATCTAATTTGCAGGTATTTCTGTCCGTTATTTATTTCAAATTTATTTTAGCTGAAACTTCGTTCTATTTTAATATGCGTTCATGATATAGCCGCTGTTGCATGGCCTATAGTGATACGGGACTTAAGTAATTCGCACAAGTAAGTGTACATTATATACATGTGCCTATGTTTTCGAAAAATAATGCAAATCCAAATCATCCAAAATCAAGGTTACGCTTTCATTATAAAGTTGAATTCTAAATTATCCAAAATCAAAGTTACCATTTCATTATTAAGTTGAAGAAAATATCGTTTCTTGTTTCTCTCTCAGGTCATACGTAATTTAACACAGATTGCCAGTACGAACAGTTTATGCTGCTGGTGGTGTTGCTGTTGCTAATGATTATTCCAACTTTACTGATGATGACGATGATGATGATCATCATGATGGGAGTGATAGTAATGATTATTTTGGTGATTAATATTAACTTTCTGCATTATTTGGGAAACATTAATATAGAACTAAATTATTGCTATTTTACAGAAACATGGCGGACGAGTCAATAGAATGTTTGGCTTGGGCGGTAGTTTTGCTACGGTAAATTGCACGTCAACCCCTATGAAAACTAACTCTGCTGAAACAACAATTGACCTGAGTAAAAACATGCCCCCATCAGCCAACCAAAGGACAGCTATAACAATGTGCTGGACATGACTTGCAACGAAGATGAATATGGAATAAGTTCAAGCTCTTCAGTTCACCATATTTGTGACATATGTTCACATTTCGAAATTTGTATTGTTTTTGTTTTATTATTTGAAATAATACTTGAAGATTAAAACTCTTTTGGTATGAGTTGAAAGTCTTTGGAATACGATACTAATTGTTTGTTGATAGCACAGTATTTTGAGATTTTTATTTTCAGGTTTCTACTTTCATGTTTTGATGTGCAGTGATTAATTGTGTCCGAAAACGCTTGTTGAAAAATCACAGTAAATGCATTGGAATTCGTCCATTGCGCCTAATCAGACAAAATACAAGACTCAATCAATTATTGTTAATCACCATAAATGATATAAAATCTGCAAAATCGGCATAGATTTATCGCAATTATTGATACAGAATGCATATTATGTAATCGCAATCAATGATACAGCATCACTGCAATATATCATACAGTCATCTTAAAAACCAGCTTGTGTATTTTAATCAATATCTTAGTATATTCAAAATGCCGATAGATTATATGTAACATAACAGTTATTTGACAGTTATTGCAATATATTATATACAAAAATATGTATATTTTGAAACAGATTTTAGACAAAAAAAATGATATTTTGGCAAAGAGCAACATGTGTTTTCCATTTTTCTTCGGTGATTTTCAATGTTTTCATAAACAATAACTTCTTCGAAGCGGATTTATACGTTCTCAAAGGAAACTGAATTCTCTACGACATCTAAAGTACATAGTTTACTTTCTTTTTTTGCAGTATTAATCCATTGATTTGTATCAAAATTAACAGCGGTATGTAAATATTGCCGTTACGCCATGGCAATCACATCGCAACACCCAGGTTTGATACAATTGGTTTATACACTGTGATAACAGTAAAAACGTCTTCGTTTCGTAGCTAGAAATAACATAACAACAAATGAAGATAATGAAAGGGTAAACAGCTAACACAACAAAACATATAGTAATAAACAAATAATACAATTAAAGGCGATACCTAAATTTATGGACAAAAGCTTTTTTGATAGATATATAAGCCTTATACTATAAGAACAGAACAGAACAGAATAGACAGTTTATTAAGACTTATACAAATGTACATCGTCTAAATACATGAAATATAATACAAAATATTTTCATTTGTCTATATATAACAACGTATGGGTTATAACAAAATGTAATCTTACAATTTGAAACATAGTATAATTACCAAAGAAGTACTACTTTATATAACATAGTTAAATATCATTTCACTGAAGTAAGGAAATACTAGTTTTCGTTGACAATATTATTCGTGATAGAATATCTAACGATTAGAGCTTCCTTCATATATTTACACACATTTATAATTTCAATTTTACAAGTTGATTTCAATAAAGAATGGAACTTAAAAACTGATCGGTTCACATAGTAAACATTTTTTTATATATTTTTGCCTTATTTGATGGAAACATGGACATTTACATATAAAGTGGAATTCGTCTTCTATGTCCCTTTGATCACAACGTTGACAGTATCGTTCATTACGAGGAATATGGTTACGTGTGTATCTTCCAGTTTGAATTCTCAAAGGGTGGGCAGAAGCCCTTAGTTTAACAAGATAATGTACGCAAACTTTTTGGCAGTACATCTAAATACATTTCGTATTCAAGAGTTGTTTTGAATATCCTGTACATATCTAAAACAGAACTATTATTCATATTGCCAAACCGTTCTTGTTTAAATGTATCTATAATTCTACATTTTAATTCACATACAAATTTGTGTTAATTATAGTTGCATTTTCGAATACACATGAAAATCCATAATCATTTAACAACTTTTTTACAATTGATACCTAATATGTGTACCCTTTATTACAATCATGTATCGCTTGGTTATACACATTTTGTATGATAATATGTTCACTGTTTACAAATTTAAGCCAATATTTTACAATACGAACATATCTATTTATATAAAGTGGGTGTCTACCTAATTCACCATACACCATTGCATTACATGTGTTGCTTTTAACATTTATCAACCTTTTGCAAAACTTTAAGTGAAAACGTTCAATATCTTTAAATTTATTAAAACCCCTTATCACTGATGAATAGTTTAAATTCGAGCCAACAAAGGCATCAAACAATTGACGCAATATTCTATGTTTAAGATCGTACTGTTTGCATTTAAAAAGCTAAGTATTCATAGGCTTAATGGCTTTTCCTACTAAATGTTCCTGATTTAAAATAAAACTACCAGTATAATTAATAATAGTTCCCAGATAGTTAAAATTATCGACGACTTCTATAGTTTTTTCCGTTATATGTCTATTTCTCATCTTGACGCATTCTACCCCTTTTGCGGAAAACCATTATTTTTGTTTTGCTTGTATTAACAGTAAGTCCCCATAAGTTACAATAAAGGTAAAGCTTGTCTAAATGAGATTGTTTTTCTTCTGGCGATTTACCAAAATTGCCATATCGTCTGCAAATAACAATACAATTAAAATTATATCTTCTATATTTAAACCTGAATGAACGCCGTCTTGTAAGAAAAGTTCCAAATCCTAAACAAACAATGAATAAAGAATAGGAGACATTACCTCCCCATGTCTTAGACCAACGGCGTAGCTAAAGTATTCAGAGTATGCCGCGCATGCTTTTACACATGATTTGACACTTTCATACATATTTGTAATAATTCTTAATATTTTGACTTGTATGCCGGAATTGTACATTTTTAGCCATTATGCGTTGCGATATATACTATCAAAACATTTTAGCAAATCAACATAAACAACGTACAGACGGTTATTTTCATTTAAATAATGTTGTACAACTGACATAAGAATATACACTTGGAGACTTTTCTAACGCATCACTTAATCATATCAATATTGCTCCCTTATTTTTGAACAAACTGTGTTGAAATTTGAAAAATAACAAAATATCAAACTTAACAAATTAAAAACGTCACTTCAAAAGTCAAATTCTCAAACTCGTACAACGTAAAATAATAATAATGTACGTGACAAGTAAAACGCATAAACTTACACGTCTTAATAACTGACCGGCTTGCAACATGCCGATTGAGCCGTTGCGCTCCTGAATATTCATACGAGCCATGTTGTTTTTCTTTAATTAATGTTGTTTTTCTTGCGTAAAAACTCACCTAAAATGATGAAATTGAAATTTAATTGGAATAACATGTATATCGCGTGTTACTACACTTGGTGACTTTTCTAACGCAACACTTTTATAACATACATATATCAGTAATAAGTAAATATTTTAATTTAAAATTGCACATCTGATCATTTGACTACATTATGTGCAAGCTAACGATAAAATCATTCATCCGTGACGAGTTGGGAAGGTAGCCTGCAAAATGCAAATTGTGCGATTGCGCTGCTGAATATTCATAGGAGCTTTATTGTTTTGTAAATTAATTTGATGTTTTCCTTGTGTAAGACCCCACCTGAAATAACTAAATTGAAATAAAACTATAATTATATCGCGTTTCACCATTTTCACTTGCAAAAATATGGAACCACACCTACCCCACGTGCTTAAGCGTCCAATCGTCACGGGTGAATGATTTTATTGTGAGCTTGCAAAGAATGTAGTCAAATGATCGTATGTAAAATTTTAAATCGATTTCTTTACTCATAACTGAGATATTCAAGTTTGAAAAGTGATGCGTTAGAAAAGTCCCCAAGTATATATGGCATCAACGGTTGAACACCCTTTTCTAAATCCGAATTGTGCATCCGAAATTTTAGCATCATTTTCACAAAATGATTTTATGCGCTTGTTTAAAATTGTTGTAAATAGCTTAGAAAAACAACTACAATTATTTACATCATTTTCAGGGCCTTTTTAATGCAATGGTATAATTATACCTTCCGTCCGCTTTTCAGGAAAATAGCCCGAGGTTAAAATACTATTAAAAACATCACACATATGACCGGATAATATATCAATACACTCAATAAAATATTCGCTTAAAAATACAGTCACCACCATGCGCTTCATTACGTTTCAAGTGTTTATTTGCATTAAAAACCTCATTTACCGTTATATGTTGGTCTTATTCTGAAAAAGTACACTTTTCAACGCCAAAGTTATTATTCGAACAAAAAAATCTGCCTCTGTATTATTATTTTCCGAATTAGAATTACTCAAATTTTCAAAATAATGTTTAAATATATCTAATGATATTTTATTACAATAATCTTTATTATATACTATACGGCAGGTGGATTTCCTTCTAATCTGTATTTTCCGTACTTTTGTGATAGTTCGTGTTATACCCTTATTTTTGTTTGGTGCGACGAACCAATTCATGTTTTAATCCACGAAACATGTACTGATAAGTATGACTTCTCTTTAATATTTTGTACGTTAAATATTGATAAACTGCTGTTAATTATTGATTGATTTTATTTATGTATGTATTCTGTCTTTAACAACTTCGCTTATTCATAATCGTGAGTACTATGCATATATGTTTATTAATGTTGATATCATTGCATGTTCTAAAATTATGTCCAAATGGGCACTTGGCCTTCTGGAAATGTTGTAAATAAATATTTAATCTTGAATCTTTCTTATACGACTCGTATTCAAAATTGGCGCTTGAACTGTGACACAGTGTTGAGTGCATAACACGCTGATTATTGAAAGATGGATATTCTTTTTGCCCAAAACGACGGATTGAGGATTTTGTAATACTGGACGAAATGCTCTCCTACATAGACCGTTCATGCTCTAACCCAGCATTTTTTTGCCTGGCTCTCGTACATCTATTTCGTCAGGCGTAAATGCACTTATATATGTGTGAATAACATTTCCCTGTCTTAGTTGTTTCTCCTGCTGCAGTTGCTTGCAGCTGGACAAGGCAAATGTATTGTAGGAAGCAATAAGTTTATAATCCTATCACTAGTATAGTACTATGGCATATTGTTTTGTATCTGACAACGAGCAATGTAAGTCCTCACTATTCCAAAAGACATGCAATGGAAATAAAAGTTTACGACTAAATGTTTGGGTTTTTATACCTGATAGTCAGTGACAAATATAGTCTCGTAAAAGGAGCTTACAAATGATGAAAACGTATATGAAACGCCAGGATTATTACAAAGACAAGCCGTGAGCGTTGTATGGTCGCACACAGAAGTTTGACTTCCGTAAATAAACCTGTTAACACCATAGTCATTATTGGTTTCCTTTGCATTTCAACCGGGTTGCTTTGAACCGAACATCACATGTTCCTGCTTAGTTTATGCAGTAGCCGTCAGCCTGCATTCTGCTTAGTCACCACCACACCGTTCAATCGCCTCCAGCGACGACTGTGGATCATGCGACGACTGAGATATTGTATACAGGTCGGTGGAAAACGGAGTGAAGGTATTTCCCTTTTCTTTATATTTTACCTTTTGGATTGAGCAGCTTTGAGTGCGTTCTTTGAAAGCCTAAGTAATAAGTAATTTGTGAACGAAATCCCTACCTTACTATAGTGCTTACTTTTCAAGAAATCCGTTAGAATGTGGTCAAAAATCAAACAAAATTCACGACTCTCTCAGTCAAACTATGAAAAACATTGTATTGAAATCTTTTATCATTTTTCTTCGGCGATTCCAAATATCAGCATCCCACATGAACAAACAACATTTTTATCAACGATTAAATTCGATTGGGTTTTGAAAAACGCCTCATGATGACGGCCGTTACTAATTATTAGATGGTCATGATAACGGATACGAAGCTAAAATTATGCTCATGTATTCGGCTGAGACAATGTTCAATGGCATGATGAGATTTGGACGTTACTCCTTTACCATATTCGATAGAACTATGAGATATTTTGATATAAAAAAACAGTTTAAATATTTTCATTCGTATTTTGAAATAAAATTGGATGGGTAAGTGGATTTCTTTTTAAATAGTTCATACTGTGACATTATTGAAACAAGTCATTTACACGCAATATGTCCACATCATGTAGAGTACAGTTAACAGTCGCTTTCTGATTACATCTATATTTGCCCGTAGACCACATAGTTGTCTGCGAATAGTATTGTCTTGGATAACACTCTGAGAGGGAGGTCATTAACGAAAGCCGTGAAGAAGATCGGTCCAAGCACACTTCCCCGAGGCACTCCACTAACTCCTGGGAAAGGAAGTTGTTACCAAGGCTCGGATCTATTCTCCAACGTATGGCCGCGTGTACCATAGTGGTTTAGTTTTGTAAACAGACGATCGCTTGATATTTTGTCAAACGCTTTACGGAATTCCATGATGGCTAGGTCGTGTTGTTTACCTTTGTCAAGGGAGTTCAATAGTTCATCTGACATGGTAAGGATTTGTGTTTTGCAGCTCCGCCGCCTTCTAAAATCATGTTTGCAATCGGTAAGGCAGTTTTTTCTGTCCAGGAATATCAGTATCAAAAATGCACGGTATTTATTATCTTGATAAAGAATCTGTCACGGATTTTAACGGAAATTTTCTTAGCACCAGGTTGAATATATCGTACTATAGACACGTCGTTTGTAAATTACACCTATTACATGACAATTTCAACATGTTTGTCACGAGCGTATATTCGGTTTACGGTTTATGCTGTTTAAATATTTGTTAGCTCGAAGCAAACACTAACAGTTACCCAAATAACTTTTACCTTACTTGCATAAATAACTTGCACGTTATGGAAGACCATTAAATGTTTCGTTTTAATTTAGTTTCCATGTATTTACTTAATATGCGATATTTTAGTTATGTGGATGTTTTAGATCACCATCGTTTGACAATATCCGTCAATATTCCGAAACCGATACCTTACGAATGAAGTATATATAACTCGATTCCATAAGTCTGTAATTATCTTAAACAATGCAGGTGTAAATACTATACCTTGTGCTTTCCAAAATCCAGTGGCTAATATTATTTGAATTACATGGATCGTATTACTTTTTAATGACACATTTTATGTCAGCTTTCCAAATGATGTTACGCTTGTTGGTCCAAAGTAATAGTGAAAATAGTGAGCCCACTGTTGGAGAAGTAAATTTCGAAAAACATAACTTGACCTTCTCATTATCAAGATGACAAACCGATCAACTATAACTTAAAAAAAACACGTCGCTAACAGATTGAAATAAGGTTTATGTACCGAACCAAGAACTGTTTTGCGATCATTTTTATTATATTGGAAATGTGTATATAAATATAAACGTTTCACGCTAAATAATAATTAAATTATAATAATAATACATTGAGCTGCTAAATAAGATATGTGGTTGGCTAATTCAGTGATAAAAAAGTAACATGTTCTCAGAGACCATTTTATAAAACTTTACTGCAGTACAGACTGAGCGACAACCGTTCGGAAAATTCCACCGACAAACCACTGGTTAGTGCAAAAATGGAAATCAATGTTTTCGAGTTCAATGTAACACAAAGAAAGGATTGTTTTAGGTTTTTAATTACACAAAATGACAGCGTATTCAACCTTGACAAAAATATCGATAGTATTTGATCTAAAAATGACAGATTTGTAAACGTTATTGTATGAAGGGCTAAAACGGGTCAAACAATTTCGAATTGGGTTCCCGTTTGAACACAATGGTATTTGTCGACCCGATCAATAATTAACGTGTGTGTCTCGCGGGTGACACGTTTATCACGCGATCTAACAGGTATTGTTAAGCGTTATTTTTAGAATGTGCGGCATTTGTCGTCGTGCGGTGTGTGTCGTCAAGTTTAAAGGGATCTTTTCACGCTTTGGTAAATTGACAAAATTGAAAAAAGTTGTTTCAGATTCGCAAATTTTCGTTTTAGTTATGATATTTGTGAGGAAACAGTAATACTGAACATTTACCATGGTCTAATATAGCCATTATATGCATCTTTTGACGATTTTAAAACCTAAAAATTATAAAGCGTTGCAACGCGAAACGATTGAATAATTTGGAGAGTTCTGTTTTTGTCGTTAAATTTTGTGAAACTAAGAAGATTGCTTATATAAGGTATAAAATACGTCAAGAATGTGTACTCGGCGGAATAGCTCAGTAGGCTAAAGCGTTTTTACTTCAGGACGCTGGCAGGACTCCAGGGGTCACTGGTTCGAAACCTGCTCCGGGCAATGTTCTTTTCCTTTTTTTAATTTTATTCTTGATTTTTTACTGGAGCTTTTACGATCCAATGTTTACATTTATCAATATAAAGCATTTAATGAAAAAGTTAAAAAATGCCAAAATCTGTGAAAAGGCCCCTTTAAGCTTGTTATCACTCGAGCTGCAACAGTTTTTGATAGGTCTCAAACGGGTACCTGAACACGAATCGGATTCGCTGGTCGACTAATTACCGATACGCGCGTATCCTCGACGAAGCTTTTGCCAACGATACCGGTGGTTATGTCGCTAATTCACGAAAGGCACGATAAAATAAATATTTACATATACTAGTAGATGACATAATGGCATTTAACGGTTGTATAAATCTTTTTGTCCCCTACCGGTGAAACCGGAGGAAACTTATGATTTGCACTCCGTCAGTCTGTCAGTCTGTCTGTCAGTCAGTCCGTCACACGTTTCTGGATCCTGCGATGACTTTCAAAGTTCTTCATATTTTTTCATGAAACTTGAAACATGGATGGATGACAATATGGATATTATGCACGTCATTTCATTTTCTTCCTACGTCAAGAATTCTGGTTGTTATGGCAACAAATATATTAAAAAAATACTGAAATGGTGCAGTTTCACCGGTAGGGGACCATATTACTTGGCAATCTCTTGTTAAAGCATAGCTTTGTTCGAATTCTAATTAAGATAATACACGCACCATATGCATGTAAGTCGATGTATGGTTTTCTGGAAATGCTAATAATATTCTGGATAGTAATATGGTGAATTTCTGAAACGGAACGTGTCTTCAAGATCTATATAAACTTCAAACTTCAAAAATACAAACATTAATTATTCTTTTCTTTGCATTTGCATTTAAGTAAGAAGAGCTTATTTTAAGTTGAACATATTGAGTTTTTTTTGTTCTTTGTGTCGTTCAAGCCATTAAATAATGTGAAAAAATGACCTAAGTGCCATATAGATGACATAATGGCATTTAACTGTTGTATAAATCTTTTTGTCCCCTACCGGTGAAACCGGAGGGGACTTATGGTTTGCGCTCTGTCTGTCTTTCAGTCTGTCAGTCAGTCCGTAACCCTTTTCTGGATCCTGCGATAACTTTAAAAGTTCTTCATATCTTTTCATGAAACTTTAAACATGGATAGTTGGCAATATGGAGATTATGCAAGTCATTTATTTTTGTTCCTACTTCAATAATTCTGGCTGCTATGGCAACAAATATAAAACAAGGTTTAACAAACAATGGTGTTGTTTCACCGGTAGGGGACCATACTGCTTGGCAATCTCTTGTTAAATGTAGTTTTATTTTTGTATAAAATTTTGTTTAAATACTTAATCGAAATCCACGTTTTTATTTTAAATTTTAACCCGCTGATGTTTTACCTGTTTGAGCTCTAATTTTATGTTAATCTTGATGAAGCTTAGTCAGACTTTTTCTTTTGACGACCTGTAGGCAAAAACCAGATCTGGATTTGGCTGACAACCACACAAACGGACGCTAGCACCGATGTTCAAGGGTGAATCGGACCCGATTCATTTTAGCGAGCTCGAAAATAGTTTATGTTTTATCTCCGCAATTACTTGAAATTATATCCACTCAATTAGAGAATTAATTGGTAAATGATACGTTAAAAAAGCACACACAAATCAAACCTGTCCACAAACAAGTGCTCTTACTAAAGTGACGGACGCCCCCAAAGAATTGTTTTTTGGGTTGAAAGTGTGATCTTATCTTCAAAATATAAAAACAGACAATTCAAAACAACAAAAAAAGAAAATTTACTAATACCTACCAATTATTTAATGCATAGTTATATTAGTTGTCTTTAAAACTGCCTTTAAGTGTTTCTATCATTTATGAACTTAAAAAAGATTTCTTTCAATGCACATAATATAATGCTTAACATCAGACAAAAATACAACACGCACCAAGAGTTTATCAACAATAACAACAACAATAACATGTATTCAGCAGTAAAGCTTAAACAAGCTCATAGCCTACATCATATAAATGTACATTATGCAATTTATAAGAAATGGTAGACGACAGAAGTCGGACGAGTGTAATTAACTGGTGAACATGATAAGTTATGAAGGGAATAAATAATTTCATCTAATATTGCAACTGCACATGTTCATATTTACTTATTTACTTACAAGACATATACGATTAGATGCATTTGCAGTAGGGGAGAAACATATCGATACTGACTTTTCAAAACGAAATTTATTTACGTGAAATATTTTAATGAAATGATTTAAATTAAATTATTTATTTGGAACTTAATTTAAGATTGTATATACAAGTTTGTTGTAATGGCTTACTGTACTTGCATTTTAATAATGCCATGAAACATGATAAAAAGAGTACAGGCACACACTAATGTTTAATGTCCTATGGGTAAATGTGCGTGACAACGTAAAACTATACACATTCACAGCACACATATGTATGTTTCAGTTATAAAACTAAATATCTCTAAGTTATATCATAGCATGCATACATACATATATATAAAACTTTATATGAATCTTTACACATAATGGTATTTCAAGATGAACACACATCTAGTTGATGAAACCATCCTTATATAGCCACATATGTGCTGTTATGTGCAATCCTATGTTTGGCTTTATTTATTTGTTTTGAACACCAGACACTTGAATAAAAAGGTTACAAATAAAAATAACAACTTAAAATATTGTAAGATCATCTTTGGGTTTTAACGTTTGGTTTAAACACTATTTATTTAGTTCATTGAAAGTACATATAAGCAATACAATACAAACATACATATAATATTTGAGCAACATGCTAGGCAGGTAGAATTGCAGTATTGCTTTACATAAAGGCTGTAAAATACAATTGGACAGAATTGAGAAGAAAGCTACTATGTCTTTCTTCTGTCAGTTAGAAGCGCTGCTGTAATGGTGTAAACAACCAAACGTATAACAACTATTTAAAGACATGTCAAAATTACGAACAATATACTACAGTGATAGATAATTGCATACTAGTTAGAAATGTAAAAATAACTTATAATACAAAAAGTATAACAGAGTAATGTAGATAGCATATGAGCTAATAAGTGAAGAAGGAAAGGCATAGCAGTGGAAGAGTAGAGTTTCAGAATAAGAGAAGTTGCGGTAAAAAAGGAAGCAGTTGCGGGAACGGGGCATCGTTAGCAGAATGTGGTTTGTTCCTGAGATAGAAATGGGTTAGAATCTATGACTATCTCGGATGAAAGACTGAACATGTTTGAATATTAATGAATTTACTTCATATGAGCCGTCTTTAACACCGAAAAGAAGAAGTTGCAAAGTTATGGGTAAGAATCTAGACAGATTGTTAAAAAGGATAACTTTTTTTTCTGTATAAATGAGACAGTTGAAGAAAAAGTGATATGTGTCTTCAATCGCACCGCATTGACAATATGGACTTTGTACTATGTTTTTTGAGTACAAATGTTCATTTAAACTGCTACAGTGCATTCGTAAACGCGCATGTAGAATATTAGATGTCCGCTCCCCATCGTAAAAAATGCTGGGAAATTATTTTCTTATCTTTACTAAGATTTGCTTTGAAAGCAGAGAGAGAAGGAGCCGTTCTCACCGATTCCGGTAAATTGTTCCATAAGTTTATCGTTGATGGTAGGAAAGATCGTGTAAAAAGTTGTGATTTGCATTGGATACTGCGAATGTTGTTAGAGTTACGAAGTGGATAATCAGATCTTTCTCCCACGCTAGAGGGGATAAGTGTGCACAAGTATGGGGGTGCTAGTGAATTGAATTATACATTTTATAGAAGTGGGTAAGTTTATGTTTTGTTCTCCTATTTTTTAATGGTTCGAGAGCAGTTTCATTGTATAGGTTTTGCAAGGATGCCAAACGTGTTGCCCCGCTGATTATCCTTGCTGCTTCCTGTTGAATCTTCTCAAGTTCTATTTCATCTTGTGTATTAATATTATCCCAGACTATATCAGCGTATTCAAGAATCGGTCTAATAAATGTTGTGTAAATCGATAGAAGGGACTTTCAGTCGAGCGTAAACTTGAACGTTCGCATTACATTGAGTCTTTGCCATGCTTTCTTCTTGACTGATTCAATATGGTCATGCCAGGAACATGTATCAGAAAAAGTTAAGCCTAGATGCTTGTGAGACGAAACCTCAGTAATTTGGCAGTCGTTGAAAAAGAGAGGGGGATGGATTGGGCGGTTGATTTTTCTAGATATAACTAAGGATTCGGTTTTGGATGGATTGAAGGTTACCAACCACTTATCAGCCCAGGAATTAATTTTTGCAAGATCAGTGTTAAGATGATTAGCCGCATCAACAGGGTTGTCGACGATGATATATAGCGTGGTGTCGTCTGCAAATAGGCGAATTGGACAGTGAATATCTCGTACAATGTCATTTATATAAATGAGAAAGAGGAGGGGCCCTTATAAAGACCCTTGAGGGACACCAGCGTTTATCGGTAATGGGTCAGATTGGCAGCCAGAGATTACAACACACTGGGTCCTCTCATGTAGGTAGTCTTTTAACCAAGATAGAAGATTTCCCGAGATACCACTAAGTCGGAGCTTGTGGTTTTATCGTTTAAACTAATGCAAAGGCGATGATAATGATTAATTTTACAACTGTATAGAGTTAACAGCACGATAACTCATTAATTACAGGTTAAAGGAGGCATGCTTCATGAACGTTGAAATTCGTATACGAAAAATATGTGCTTGAGCGCATGACATTTTTGCCATTCCCTGTGTATCAAGTAGGGTAGTTGTCAGCCACCTGCGCTTACTGTACCAGATAACACAGGAAAAGTGCGCGTAATTTAACTAACCACTGTGATATTACTGAATTACTGCTGAATAAAAAGGTCAAATGAACAAAATAAATTCTGAATATAAATGTATGCTCTATAAGACAATCAATGTTCTATAATGAGGGTTTTCTGTGCACCATCTGAAATCAAAAAAGAAATTATCAGATTAATTGAATTCTTATCAGATAAATTAATTTTCATTCACTTTATTATACACTGGGTTATTTACATTTACGCTTTGCAGTTCTGTGGTAATAAACGAATGTTCTAGTTGTAAATGCTTATCAAAGTGATATAAAAAAAAACGAATACGTCTTCTCAATTTCATTTTCTAACTATACTCCATTACTTCGGTAATCAAGTCTCTTCAGAAGGGTAAGGTCGCTTTAACAGTTGAGTCGTCGTTATAAATAACTACACATTCGAATGACTTGGCGTGGGTTTTTCCTTCTATAGACCTAAACCTCACACTTAACAAAACGCCGCCTAAAACCCGCAATGTCTGTCTGATCACCGTCAATGTAACTCGAGGCTTCAAGAACAGTTTCATCAGTCGTCTCTAAAATGTGGAAGCATTTAATAATTTTATTTACGATAGGATTTGATGTGTTTTTAGGCACTCACTTTAGAGGAGCGATTATTATGTGGGAGCCAGACGACACTGGACCGGTGGTAGGTCAAGCAAAATACGGGATCGCCGTAAAACATGGATTGTTATTATTATTATTTCCGTGGTATTATTATTCATTATTGTTTATTATTATTTTATTATTATTATTATTATTATTATTATTATTATTATTATTATTATTGTTATTATTATTATTATTTTTTTATTTTTTTTTAAAATTATTATTATGATTATTAGTATTATCATTATTATTATTATGATTATTGCTTAATTGTTAATATTTCGTACGTTTTCATCCTCGTATGCACAGCGGCCAAATTCATTAAACATATACATTGAACGATATGGTTTTGGTCTCGACTGTTGAATAGCCACATGGACGCTCGTCTGAACCCCATCTAAATCGATCATCATGGAGGCGGTAAACTTGAGCCCATCACATAATGCGCGTTGCTTTATGCATGTCTAGTCTACGAAAAACGTCATGTTGTCCAATGCAACAAAGTGGTGTCTCAGAGACGGACAAATTGATTGTTGTTTTTTATAATTGCAAACACCTTTCTCTTACCGTAGCCCCAATAATGACTTAAAATTGAAACAGGAAATGGTAAAACGGCAGATCGTAAAGGGATCCGAACAAAAATATTAAACACGGATCGATAGTGAAGTATGTACAATTTCGTCGATTCATTAGAAAATAACAAAAAACAAGTAACCATTTAAACAAATATACAAGTATATGTTTTCTTGATTTTCATTGGAATCATCTTACTGATCACTCGATGCAAAAGAGTCTTTGTCGATTATAATGTCACGTACAGTTGATATAGAGGTAATGGAACCTGGACTTATTTGTTAGGACCTGCTTGGGCTTATGTAATTACTTGTTGGTACCTATAATGTTGTAACTAATTGTTGATATCCATAAGTGCATACCTACTGGACCAATATGTATTTGTTTACCTGGATAAATATGTGCTACCTTTGCTCGGACTCATATGCATTTGCTTTGGTGTTGTTTGCATTGTGGCACCAATTAAGGCTGTTCTTTAATCCTTGCGAGTTCTCACCAGGATCCCTATAGGCTTGCTTCTGTGACCTTTGGGATTCTTTTAGCTTTAAACTTCAGAACTCTAGGGGGATATTATCTTGAACCAATATGCGACTATTTCTGAGAACAATGTGGGATAATAGTTTTCGACCCAAATGAGCTTACTTGTTGGAACCCATACGAGCTCGATTGCAGGTTTCAAAAATGGTCTTCTGTTTAAGATTGGTATCCTCATGTTTATAAAACTATGCGTAATTAAGCTGTTTTTCTCGCCACAAGCACTAATCCGATTACGACATTTTAAATGCGGAAAGTAAAGGTGGTTTCCCACAAAATATTTTTAATGCGGAAAGTTAAGGTAATTTCCCACATAACAGATTTGAAACAATTCTTCGATGCGTGGATTTCGTAATACGATATATTTTATTGACACAACACAATGGTTTATACAAACCTTTACATATAAAGTGTACCAGAATAATCCGAATGTAAAAAAGCATGCAACGTTAGCATGCCAAACGTGAAAAATCTGTGTTTTGAAGAACGATTTGGACATTTGAGTCATCTGGGTGTACAATTACCTATCTGAAATAAGCGCGAAACCTAAAACGAATATTTCAATAGCGTCATATTATAAATAGCCTCATATTGGCAAGACTCAATGTATGTCGTTAACCGTGTGAAATAATTTCAGAACTATTTATACTACATTAATTTAATAAGATTGCACTACGTTATATAACTAAACGTTGAATCTGAAACATAGGGAATATTACACGGTACGACTGTGGTTTCCGATGCATTGTATCGAACGAGTTGATTTTGTGGCGTTGTATTTCACGTGCTCACAGGACGATATGACCATCGGGACTCCACACAAATGAAATATGTAATTAATTACATACATTATTACGATGAAAAGCAACATTACGAGACACAAACGCAATCAATGATGCATAATACATCTCGACCATTTTAACATTGTATTATCCCACGAGTGCACAATTAAATTGGAAACGCTGACCCATTAAGTGTTATTACACCTCCGACCGACAACACTTCTTAACTTCGAACTTCTCCAAAAGTATCATGTCCCTGACCGACAACACAATTTTAGCCCCACCTACAGTTTATATTGTTATGCTGATGCTCAATAATTAACCATTCGTAACTAACGCACACTTTTTTTCTCGAACTATTAGTTTAGGATTGCTGTTTAAAAAATTGATCTGGACAAGAGATTGTAAAAGATTTGACGAATGAGGGATGATTTCAATAGTTTTTTACGGGGAAACACGCATGTAGTGCAAACAATCAATATGCGTGAAGTAGTACCTTAAATAATTAGAAATAGGAAACGTCGTTATTAACATTGAACTTTAAATAATAGCGTGCATGTTAAAATGCATAATTTTAACACTTACCTTCCACAAATCCACAATATTCCACTGTTATAATTAAAATGTCAATGACATTTAAGCTGCCATTTTGTTGTTTGCAACCGAGAAACCGATCTTAGTGTACTATATATATTTGTGTTTGCGATGTTGCGTGTATCCATACATTTCTCACATCTTTCGCAATATAACTACGTCATTCCTTGAGAATACGCCATGAAAATGGTCGATTTCGTCATTATTACACAAGACAACAATTTTGTTGTAAAATGATAATTTTAGAATGTTTGCTTTTCCCACCCGGTTTATCATACAACTTTTATATTTTATATAAACTTTTTTTACGACAACAGGAAGTGATATCCCTGTTAGTAAAATATTTTGTTCAGTACAATCGTTAAAGCGTTGCAAATCCGATGATATTTTATTAAACGACTAGTTCTAATTCAATGCATTGACACAGTGACAAATCTGTTGTGTGTTATATTCAACCACATTTAACATTCTTGATGTTAGGCAAAAATGTATCGAGGAATTACACTAGTCTGATGTATGTCGAAACTATTTACCTATCGTTAAACAGATGTCGAACACATACTTTTACAGGAACTTCATCGTAGAGTAGTACTAGCATTTAGTAATTGTCTAAAGAACATTTATAGAATTTCATGTCAGCTGAATTTAGCTGAAATTCTTTATGGCAATATTATTTGGCTTATTTGAGTGCATACATTGTGTCACACTGAACAAGATATATATTAATATGAAACATATTATTCACCAGATTAAACTATTTAAATGTTCATTCATTTGATAATCGTTTAACAATTATATGTACTGTAATTATATGTAGTAAGCTTAAAGAAACTCACAACTTGCCTCAAGAAACATGAATTTTGTGTGACCTAGGCAATACCTTCGTGTAATTCTTTGGTGTTATTCTGTGATGTGGTGCGATTTTTCATCGCGCTCCTTAGTGCATTCTTAGCCCAACCAATTTTAAATTGCGAGCAGCTATAAACAGAATCGTAAATGCTAATGAACTGGGACGGTTGCGGTTCTGATTCGTTGCACATTTACAGAAAGCTTAACAAAAACTATTTGACGGATGGTCATACTCTGGAATTAAAACCTTTTTTGTATACACCTATCAAGAACTATTTGTGTCTATTGGCGTGCGAATTTCATCAAAAGATCGTCTTCGAATTTAACAACAAAAATTGCATTCACATTTACTTTATCTTGATGGCATGTTTTGAAATAATTCAAATATGACATGAATATTCGGAAATTATCAAAATTTTACAGAGAACTTCTTGCAACGAAATTCAGGACTGAAAAAAAGTATTTTACGCACACAGTTGCAATATTATGTTGACATGCAACTCTTGTTCTGCATTATGAATACAATTACATATGTTACGCGCACCGTATTGCAATCGTATTGAAAATTTGCAGCTGCCGTTGAGACATTTCACTTGTAAAGTATGCTGCAACCATAGATGACACGGTACGATGATAAAATATTTGCCACTGACGGAGATGGTATAAATGCAAAAGTGTACCTCTAGTTACTTTACTTAATTGATCATGCAGCAATACTTGTATATGTTTGTTTTTGGTCTGCAAGTTTTAGCCGAGGCAGCGTCCTCGTCGAGCTTAGTAACAACGCTGCTTTCTTTAATAATTTAATTTTGTTTCCTTTTTAGTTGACTTGCGAGTCACAGTTTCTTTAAGACGTATACTATTCTGCGAAACGAAGCGTATTTATAGCTTGCTGTTTTGGCAAACATATGTTTAAAATCTAGCTTACGCGAAATATTATGGGCAGGCAAAGTGTCTTAATATCTTGTCTGGAAGTGGTGGTAGGGTGAGGGTAATTGCCATATTAATATCGTCCTACCAGTATCGTACACACGAAGGTCAATCTTTTCTTTGAACGTTCATGAAGACTTGGTTATACCACTTCTTTAAGTACCAGTGTTGCTTATTCTAAGTTACTTGGGCTGCTGTAGATTGATATAAATATGGCGGCTTGTTAATTGATGCGTTTTAGTTTTCCATTTTTTTTGTGTTCGTGTTTCGTAAATATTTGGGACAATAGGTACGTTTCTGAGCAATCCGAATAATGAATGATGCCTTCGTGCGAGTGAGCCATTTCATGTCTTAAAAAAGGATTTCGAACCAGTAACTGAAACTCAAGGGGATGCAAGATAATATTATGCATGCTTAAGATGTGCGTGCATTGTTATTTGGAGTATTCTTCTGCGTTTAAGTTGTGTAGGTTTATGAGATATAACCATAGTTGCTGGCCGTCGTTTGTGACGTTTTGTATGTGATGTTATGATAAACACCCATCTGCATAAATTAAGCCTCACCTGAGACCTAATTTGGTCCTATATGTCATGTCTACGGGGCATATGTTTTTATCCGAACACCACGTAACCTCATTCCTGAATTATTTATACATTATTAATCATATGTCATTACATACTAACTCAACTAACTATTTAACGATTGTGTGCGATATTATTTCGTTTTTCAGATCAAAGTTCATTTCCGGATATCGTGGAGAAGATCGTATTCGTCACATTATTATTGTGACGACACCATCATCAGTAACAGGACACTCATCGGCACCGACTCCATGACTTGTTTCTCAGGCTGTACAGGCAATGTCGGATCATTGCAGTTTTTGTGTACTGATTATAATACTGGCAACGACGACTGGACTACAGGCAGGAATACCATAACGTATACTCCAGGAAGTACAGCCTTTACATTTGGGTATTGAGTATAACATGGTTTTTACCAATGCTATGTTCTGATTAGAGTTCTTAGAGTCCAGTTTGTCTGCTCATGTATTACTTAAGGAAAATTATACACGGATATGCACGTTATGGTCTTACATATGCATGGAAAAATATTTTTTAATGCTATAGGTTTTACCTAGCACTTATTTTCCAAAATGCCTGATCGTTCGACAGTGTCCTTCTTAAAAAACGCGGACCAAAATGAGAAACATATTTTTCTTTTCTTTTAAGGGGATACGTAAATTTGTGGCTAACAATTGTCAAGTACTGTGATTGTGCAGTGTATTAACGAAGGATTCGTGAACCGAATGTCATGGTTTTAAAAACAACTTTTTTATTCTAAATGCATCGACACACACGTATTGTGTACTTCGGGACTGATTTGAAATACATCTGAATTTTAAATATGCACTTGATTTGTGATCGTCGTCTCAGTAGTGCCAAACTCAACGACTATTACTGATAATAATGCCAAAGCGTGTATCCCATGATAAAATGAGTCTCGTTTAAGAAGAAAATAAGAAAAAACGTCGTCAGTATTGTATAGATCTTCCCGCTTCTATTATGCTATCTGTTGAGGAAAAGTTCCAACCGTTCTCAACGGAATATTTACCAGGATCATGGTAAAAATATTCCACAATACGAAGCGGAATTTACCCTTCCGCTGGAAAGCAATTACATAGTTGATATATTAATGCATTTTATTCAGATACACAAGTTGCTGCTGGATTTCGACTCTCGTGTATGGTCGTGATAGCGACTGGCGGTTTCAGGCCACGGTGGACATGAGTGTCCGGAACGACACAGGGATCATTAATCGCTCTCCAACAGTCGAGATGGCGCCCATAGCTGTTCTTCTATCAGGATGCACCTACACTATTCAATTGCCAGGTAACTAAGTGACGTTTTTTGGAAAGATTTACTTGAAATTATAGAAGACATCATATGGCTTTGTTTTCCTCTTTTTTTGGAAGATTAGAGCACATTTCATAAAGTGTTGTACAGTGAGCTAGATAATCTTTCTATGTAAAATACTGTTGAGCTTCTTTAATGCGACTATTTGAAAAATAAACTAACTGTTATCACAGCGTTAGATGCAAGTTAGAAGTTAAGATGTAATCACGCTAAACTCGAAGAGTTACTTAAAAAGTGCAACTTTCTGTCTTATTGAAGCCTCGTTTTATATCAAATTTTGGGCAGAAATGAATAAAGTTTGAACATTTTCTAATACAAATACGTGTTTTCAATAATATCAACGAATGAGTTACAAGATATAATGGGAAAAGAGACATAATTTGAAATGATTTATCAACATTTTTAACTAAGAGCTTAACTACCAACATGTTTAACAAGCTCTCTACTCTCTGTGCAGAAATCAATTAACGGTGCTCTCCCTTTTGCGCAGATGTAGAGACATATCGAATGTCAATTATGATGTCTCTATAACAAGCTAGTCTATTATTATGCCAAATGTTTGTACTCTATTTCTAAAATATTTTAAGTTACAGAAACTTTAGAGTATACATTTTTTTAAATAATAAGGTTATAGTAATATTGACGGTCTTAAGGGGTCACAAGACTTATGATTGAAGTGCGATTTTATTTCTATTTTTCCTGTCAGTTTCATTTTTAAGAAATCACGTTTTTAGACGGTCACAGTGATGCTGATATTGATGATGAATTTCATTATATTGGTAATGATGCTGATGTCGATAATGATTATTTAATGTGGCTGGAGTGTAATGGCAATTATAATTATAGCTAGTGTTTGTGGGGATTTTATGATGATGATAATGATGATGATGATGACGATGATGGCGATGATGGCGATGATGATGATGATGATGATGATGATGATGATGATGATGATGATGATGATGATGATGATTATGATGATGATGATGATGATGATGATGATGATGGTGATGATGATGATGATGATGATGATGATGATGATGATGATGATGATGATGATGATGATGATGATGATGATGATGCTGATGATGATGATGATGATGATGATGACGATGATGATGATGATGGTGTCGGTAATAATACCAATTTTCATGCAATTAAAATGATGGATGTTTTAGTTTAACGGGTTGAAACCAAATTACATTTTATTTCGGCATTGCTTTTATAATTGGGATTGCGCTTCGAATTCGGTATGCCACCACTCCTTTCTTTTAAGAAAAAGAACAGTGTTCTTACTTCTTCACGAAGCAATAGCGCAACTATAAACTATATTGTATTTCTGTTTATTTGTCATAATCAATTGCCTCCAGTAAGACATGTGAACTGAGTATTGAATATTATCAATAGTTATAGTACTTGGTGCTGAGTAAAGCTATGTGACCTTTGAAATGGTTTTTAGAATTCATATTAAAAACTATTAATAACTATTCAAATAACATCTCACATTGTTAACTATTATTAAACATATAATGTTCTTAACATCTATATTTTGTAACATAATGTGCATTATACATCAGTATGTACTTTAGGTTTTCAGATAAACCGACATATAAAGACCAGCATTAACTATGAATAGCCTTAACAAAAGTTCATATACACTTCTATCAGTATTCATAATTATAAAACTTTAAAAACTAAAACAAAAACAGACAAATATTGTAAATGAAATATTATGCAAACATTTTCGACATCAAACACCACGAAGTGTGCATTTGTATTGTTGGGTCGATATGTCTCGAGAAAACTATGTATCCAGATCAAATATAAAACACAAACTTTCTCCACTCTAGTTGCACCATAATGACCAAATCTAGATGAAAATTGGTCACAATATTTATGTTGACAATATCTTGGAAGAGTTCAAAATCTAGGTAATTGGTTCAAATCTGAGTTAAACTTTGTCACAACTTTGAGGGCCAAATTAATGACTCAATCTTGATCAAACATATCAGATTGTTTATCTTCAAAATATCTCGACCGTGATCGAATCTTGGTCATAGTCATCCAAAATCTAGGTCACGGTGCACATTCTTATAAAATACAATTTCCACTTTAGGGGCCACCTTTATTACTACACATTGATGAAACTTGGTCATTATATTTATATTGACGATACGTGACAAATCTGGTTTCTTTTTCGAGGTTTTTATCACTAAATTGGTCTTTAAGATATACGATGTTAGCCGATATACATTGTACATAACACTTATGACGACAAGTTATTCTTTGGTATTACGATTCACTCCACGGGTCTATTTCGCGAGAAGTGGTGTCTAATGAATTTTCCTAATGAAAATTCTTCAGCAGTGATAGGTACATATTGTTATGATAAATTCTTGAAATACATTTACACAAATCATTTTTGCTTTTTAAGTTGGCGATGTAGATGGGGACATCGTCAGGTGCAGATGGGCGTCAGGTGTGCTAAATGAATGCGCTGGAGTTTGCAACGCAGCACCAGGCGCGACAATAAATCAGGTATTTCGTACTTTGTTCAAGTAACCATTCATGGATTCTCTTTATAGCTACATGTTAACAACAAGAACATGTATGCTCTAACGTCTACTGTACATTCATATTCCATATTGATTCGCTTGTTTGATTTAGGCCCAGTGCTCCATTACTTACACGGCCTCCACTATCGGCTATTACGCAGTAGCCGTCCAGATAGAAGACTTCAGAAGCCAGATCAGCACTATCCCTCTCAGCAGCATACCTATCCAGTTCTTGGTGCACGTGATTTCATGTACGAGCTGCACGTGTCACAGCGCCCCGGAGTTCGTCAGTCCAACACCCAAATCGGACGAATGTTACGCTATCAAAGTGGGGGATCAGTTTCAAGTTCCAATCACAGCAAGGAGTAAATACATGTACGAGCTTGTTTTTGTATAACTGACTTTGAAACAATTAAAGGGGCATTTTCACAGATTTTGGCATGTTTTGAAGTTTGTCATTAAATGCTTTATATTGATTAATGTAAGCATGGGATATAAAAAAGCTCAAGTAAAAAATCAAGAATAAAATAAAAAAAATAAAAAAGGTAACCCTCAGCAGGGCTAGAACAACTAACCCCTAGAGTCCTGGAGTAAAAAGTCTACGACTTAGACCACTCGGTCATCCTTCCGGATACAATGACGGATGTATTTTATACTTTATATAAGCAATCCTCGTAGTTTCACAAAATATAACGACAACAACAGAACTCTCCAAATTATTCATTCGTTTCGCGTTGCAACGCTTTATAATTTTCGGATTTTTAAATCGTCAGAAGATGCATATTATGGCTACTTTAGAGCATGGTCAATGTTCAGTATTACTGTTTCCTCACAAATATCATAACTAAAACGAAAATTTGCGAATCTGAAACAACTTTTTTCAATTTTGTCAATTTACCCAAACATGAAAAGGCCCCTTTAATCATTCATAATAATTTATTTAAATATTAAATAAACCGTTAAAACAAATATTATTCTTTCTACAGCCTGCGAAGTGTGACGACGATAACCCCTATCGGGATGAGACGGTCCACGGCTACGCAGTCCACTGATGGTACGTGGAACTTAATGTCTGTGACCGTCACATGGACGCCAGTGGCGTCTGACGGCGGACGGGACCACAGCCTCTGCTTCTACGCAACGGACAACAACATCGGGTACGGGGTTATTGCTGTACCGAAATCAACATTAAAAATTGCTTATGTATTCTCAATATTTGATGTGTTTGTGTGATTGGAGGTATCGCTAATTAAAGCATTTTTATATGTTGTAGAATAAGCAGCGTTGCACAGTGCATTCGAATAGCTGTGTCCGGTAAGTTTATATGGAACCTTCTCGGAAAAACATGCATTTATGGAATAAATCAATTAAATAATTATATGAAATATTATCACAATACGGATAACATTAATTGAAAGATGTTATATATGTAATGGATATCAAGATATATCGGTCAATAAGTATGTAGATTACTGGTATTCGACAAGTACAAATAATGCTTCAAGCCATTTAAACAGTTTCCTCAAATCCAAGCATTAAAAATATGTGAGGGCTACCATGGAATGCAAGTTTGATGAAAAAAACCACAACTAAATCGCCGTTGGTAAATGTGTGAACTTCAAATTAAGGCCCATACTTGTTTTACTACCAATATAATATCGCGATTTGATTATTCGTTTGCAGTACCAGGACCCATTCCTTTACGAGTCGAACGCGTAGCGCTTACAAATCTGTGGGTTATTGTCATTGATAAGTCGGTAAGTTGATATTCGGATCATTGCACTTTGTCCTGTTTTCCTGTAATTTTCTTGATTTCTGATTACTAGTATTCATATGCAACAGAGTGATATATCGGTTTAATTTTTTAATTTTTAAGTTTAAAAGACCAAACGCATCGGCTTTCATAGAGGTCTTCAATACATCGACTGACACTTTGATCGAGAGCGTTGATGTCGCGACATCCAGTGACGTCGTGTATGACGTTTACAACAGACGTATCAACGTAACCCTTAGGTACCCATACGATATTGACACAGACTACCACGTGATTCTGCCACCAGGTAAACATCAATGCTATTCCGGGACATAATAGTAATAATTCCTTACTAAACAGCTTATCTATAAATATTGCATGTTCGTCCGTTGAGATTTCACAGTTTATGTAATCGCATGCAACCAATGAACTTCAGAACTTGAATAAAAAAGTACCATGATATGTCTTTTATTTCAATAAAAATTACATAAATCTCTTTCCTTGTTGGATCTTACTTTTGCAGTAAGAAATTACAAAAGTTTTGGTACTTATTGTTTTTTAACATAACACTGTATGTTATTGGTCTTTTTTTTATCCAAGAAGCATGTTTCAAATTGTGTCGCGCAACTGCACACGTATTCACAACTATGTTAACTTGTGCACCACTATGTTTGTATTGTTTTTTAATAAATCGCGCAACTTAAAATTACTGCTGCTACAGTGTTGAAACGCAATGAACAAATTAATCACCATGACATCTTTGTATCATAAATTTAGCGAATTTATGTTATTGTCTTTTTTACTTAATTTATCCGACGACAGAAGGTTTACAATGCGATTCTTGCCGAGCCGTGTATGCCTTTCTGTTACGAGTCGGATAAATTCCAGTACACAAAGACGCTTACATAATATTGTATTTCTCATGCAATATTTTTTTAAACCTTTGGTGAATAAACAACAACACAATATTAGCGTTCAATTGTTGAAATCTATATCCAAAACATATTTAATTAACAGAATCTAACCTTGCGTAGTAATGTCAAAATTATAAGTGATATAACCCGGTTACGCCCCACGTAATTGTCTTCAACAATGCCATGCAAAAGCAGAGTAACATGAAAACATATCGCTCTATGCCTCGATTATAATTTAACCAGCATTTCAAATGTTACACACTCAAGCATACCACAGAAGGTTTTATTCAGATTGAATGTCTTGTATCACCAAATAAAAAGATCAAAAACAAAGTTGAGTTCCATTTTCAACTTACAAGATGTGTACTCCCTATGCCAAATATGATGCAGTATTTCTCTCCGCCGAAATGGTTGTTTGTGTCTATTCAAAACTCTTCTTAAACTTTTTGTTTGACACGCTTTTTAATAACGTGCATATATACGTATTTTCATGGAATAAAATCACCATGTTTAATTTCGTTTAGTTTTGTTTACAATATGCATTTTTTTTAACAGTTGATGTATGCAGGCAAGTATTTGTTTAGAGACTTACTTTGTTCAACTATCAAAAGGACGACATATACATCAATGAAATAAACCTTTAAATTATACGTCAATTTCCATTGAATTTTAAAATAACAACGCACCGCAATAATACGTTTTAACAGTCCTTTTAGTAACTGACACTGTTTTCAATGCCACAATTTTTCAACAAAACATATGATTTTTAACATCGCATTATTCGAATGCATTCTTTAAATCTACACTTGAATCTCATCGGTTCATTCGAGACATATAGTCCAACTATTTTATTCTCATTTATTGTAAGAACCAATCATAAACACACAAATAAGTCATATTTAAATGCAACTGCATTTAAAATTGCCCAGCCAATCGCATCAGGAGGCAAGCGCTTGCAGTTGGGCGATTTGTTTTGCATTCAGTAAAAAACATCAGTATGAACTCTGTATTGGATGAATAACTAACGGTTATTATTCTTGTATGATATATTACTTTAAAATGTATATATTCAATGCAAATATGTATTGAAAAGAAAGAAAAAAATGACTGGTGATACAGTTTAGCGTTTATAATCGTCTACCAGATGTAAATTCATGTGACCTTTAAAAGGAAAAGAAAGATAAAAAGTAGTACATATAGTAGCATTGTTAAGGCTGGTACACATATACAACAAAAAAGTTTATCCGAAGCCCAAAGTTCCTTCTATAACAAAATTAAGCTGTATAACAAAATCTCGACATAAGCCGAGACAAAGTGGAATGTAAGAAAATCCGTGTCCTGCGGTCACATGTCTCGTTTTTAAATAATAATATTCAATAATATGCCTCAGGTCTCGTGGAAGGTTACGTCAGCTGCGGAGCTCTGTCGGTTGCCATTAACAACACATCGTTTTGGAAAATAGAATTAGGTATTAACAAAGCGTAATGCTAAGTTAAACTGAACCTTACCCGTTTGATTGTTAATAAAATAAGAGCATCAAATAATGTATTTGTCGTACTTATATATATATATATATATATATATATATATTGGTTTTTTTTGTTTTTAGTTTTTATATTGTTCTTTCTTAAATTAAGTGTCTCATATAATGAAAGATGTTATAGTGTTCTTGTGACAACAATAACTGTTTAAGACTGTGGAGCGTTTTCATTCGCTTAGTTTTCGTTTATTGACCAATCGCATTTTGTTATTTTGCTGAAATGCAGTTGCAACGTCAAACGACGTCACGAAATGTAAACAACATTCGGGATTTATCATTATGTTTGCGTAAATCTTTATTTAATTTGCTCATTTAAAAGCATGTGATAAAAAAGATCTGACACTCGTTGTCATATCATACCATATGTTATTAAACTCGTCCAGGAAATAGTTAGTAAGCTCGCCAAAGCCTCGCTTACTAACAAATTCCTGAACTCGTTTAATAAAACACGGTATGATATGACAACTTGTGTCAGATCCTATATATATATATATATATATATATATATATATATATATATATATTTATTTTTTTTCTGTCTTAAATTAAGTGTCTCATATGATGAAAGATGTTTTAGTGTTCTTGTGACAACAATAACTGTTTCAGACTGTGGACCGTTAACGCTTGGTAATGGGTCGGTGTTGGCACCAAACGGTACTGCATACCCGGCAAGCATCAACTACGCGTGCAATCCTGGGTTTGACTTAATGAGAAACAATACCCGCACCTGTCAGGCTAACAGAACATGGACCGGATATGATCCATTCTGTCAGATAAGGGGTACCATTTGCAATTATTCACGAGTGTTTCATAGAAATTTCTAAATTAAGCAATTTCATTAAAATACGTTAAGGTAATATTTTTACTATTTTTGATTCACAAAGACAAAATACAATTACTCTTTTTTTTTAACTTACTAGTAATTTTTTTAAACAGTTTTTGTGTATTTTAGATTGCGGTCCTTTTGCTACTCCCTCTAACGGTCATGCATCAACGAGATCCACCGTGTACAACACGACCGTTCTTTTCACCTGTGACACTGGTTACACTATGAACGGATCCGCACCAATGTACTGTAAAGCGTCGGGAACATGGTCTGATGTTTCACCAGTTTGCAATATTGTCAGTAAGTGTTTTATTTCATCCAAATATTTTGATGTACCCACAACGGAGTTCATGTGAACTTATAAAGAATCAACTTGGCATTAAATACACTGGTTTGCAACTATAAACACAACATAACATTCTGTAAAGCTTGTTTGGGAAGCAACACAAAACAAAAAAAAGTTATTAAAACATAATTATAGCATTTTGATACTAAAATATATTAATTTTCAGACTGCGGTTCGCCCTCACCATTATTGGACGGCTTTGTCTCCATCCCCAACGGCACTACGTTCATGGAGCAAGCTTACTATTCGTGTAAACCAGGCTTTGACTTAATTGGCCAGCAATCAAGCATGTGTCAGGCTAACGCCATGTGGACGTCGATCACAAGATCGTGTGTGCCGAAAGGTTCAAATTGTTTGTTTTCCACAAGATACGTTTTCTTTTAATTTCATGTTGTTTGTTTATGTTTACATTAGAATAAATACTTATTCTCAAGTCTAAATTATTATATTTTCATTTTCCCATTATCCAGATTGTGGTCCTCTAAACAGTCCTGCCAATGGAAAAATAAACATAAATGGCACAACCTTTGGCAACAGTGTTTCGTACACATGCACATTTGGTTACGCGCTCATTGGAGACATGTCACGCGTATGCCTTGCCAGCGGACTGTGGAGTGGTAGCGATCCTGTCTGCACCTTTAAAGGTACTAATGTGGTTATATTGTCATCTGATTTATGTTGTTCTAAAGTTTAAAATGGGAATATATGTACAAGTATAACATAACGTTGAGTGTATTTACAGATTGCGGCTCACCATCTGCACCGGCCAATGGCTCAGTGTTCGTGCCGGTGACACTTTATGGATCCTACGCCTTGTATGAATGCGTCCGCGGCTACCATATTGACGGTATAAGCACAAGAAAATGTGAAGCTGATGGAAAGTGGACCTTGCCTATTCCGAAATGTATATTAACAGGTACTAATCTTAATTCCAGAGTGTAATTTGAGTCATAAATAAATGCTTGTCTATCCATCGTCTAAGGTCATCGGTTATGCGCTTTTAACTGTGCGTGAAAACAAATACACGTGCTTGCTTAACTCAGTTTGTTTTCTGCAAACCTTTGAACCGACAAAAGTAAGTCGGAGTTTCAAAGTGTTCTCTTCAGTTGATTTATTTGATGGCAGCCTGAGAACACAGAAGTTCCCGTGGTCAAACATTTCTAAAACCACTCCATTTGACCATTGAATATATAATATGCTTGAATAATAATAATAATAATAATAATAATATGTGTGTCGTCCTAAGAAACAGGGTCTGCTGTATATCTTTCAGCAAAGTTCTAACGTTTCATATTAATATTTATACATACGGCTTTTGTGTTCAGTGGGCCAGTATTGCCATACTTTTTGCAGCATTCACGGGCCCCTGGGCCAATGCCTCCGAAGATGTGCCATTACGGGCCTAAAGCACACGATAGCCGTATTATAACTTAGTTATTACACACCTTACCTTAAGATTTATTATTGAATATACATAATTACCTGGAAATAATTGCACTGTACAGCATAATTAAACGTCATAATAGTATAAAGCTCAAGTTTATACGATCGTTATAATACTTTCGATTTTCATCTAGTAATATGATAAAATCTAATGTATTATTTTCTTAATCAGCATCATTTTACTGAACTACATGCCAATTTTTAGGTAGGCTTTCCATGCTTTAAAAAAATATACAGTTTTTTCAAAACCACCCCCACGCTCGGTTTTTTCCAGTTTATTTGCACCCCAGGGGTATATGAAAATTCCATCATTCATCCATATTTCCAAATACGGGCATGCAGTTGGTTTGTACAGATGCAGTAAAGGTGTTTAAAGTTTAAACAAGATGAAATAAGTATTCTTTGACAGACATTTATTTTTTAATAACTTGTTATCTATGGAAGAGCGCCATGAAATGTAAGTGGTTTCAGCCCAGTAGAAATTGTGTTGGTTAACAACAAAGTGTCATAAAATTCAAAATAGTATCATTGAAGTTATATTTTGAACTTAGTTTTAATAGATACACTATATACAGCTAAAATACCAAGAAATAGACAGATTACAGTTTACTTTTTGAAATACAAATAAAAATGCAGCATGCATAATTCGTATTTTCAGCAATAAATCACCCAATTTAGCCATAACGTTGTTTAAATTTTAAAAATGGAAAAATGTGCATAAAAATTGCAACATATTTAACAATAAATATAGCTTACATGCTATATTAAATCAAATTACGTTAAAAAAGAAATAAAACGCGTCGCAAAAAGTAGGCGTTAGTTTAAACTTATTTATTACGACATAGTAACATATTCATAAGTCACATGACATTGACATAGGATTGGGCTGAAAGGCGAACCTTATTGGAGCCCTCTCCCGATAGATAATATATTTACGCCTGACATTATGTCATGACGTCGTAGTAAATTGACAATACAAGATGCAAAATGCAACTTACAAATCCAAAAAACATAATACAGAATGCAACGTATATACAAGTCCACTAACATTGGTGGAAAGGAACACACGCAAGTAGGCGTTGTCGGCAGGATTCGAACGTGCGCGGGAAGATCCCAAAATAATTACAAACTATCGCCTTTACCACTCGGCCACGACAACTTCACATAAATATCTGCTTAAATTAGATATACATTAGTAAACAGGTAAAGCGGCTCTTCGATCTTTGAAGAAATCGCGGGAAGTCATTACGGATGCGCTACCTTAATTATTGGCTATATTGTGCCATACTATCCATACCAGAAAAGTATCAAAGTTACTATTCATATTAAAGGATGTAATAAACTGTTTGAAAAACTGACCAAGCAAAGAAAAAATAATGCATACATATTAATCACTTTTTCTGTGGTATATACTATTATGCCCGTATATTGTACTAGGACAGCCGCTCTTTATTACATCATCCATGACAGCTGCTTATTAAACGTGTTAACCGTAAAGCATTTCATTGGACAACATAACAGGAAATGTTGGTCAAAAAGCATCGGGCAGCAATAATTTAAATCGTAGAATAACACGAGCGTCTCGTACCCAGGCTCGCATACTTTAAAATTAAACTTATCTGAAGAGTTATGTTACTTCTATTTCCGCTGTCAGACTGTGGTAACTTGACGTCACCCACCCATGGCTCGGTGGGCTTCAACTCCTCTCTACTGGACAACTGCGCCATATACTCGTGTCATACAGGGTATGAAGTCATTGGTAGTAAGATCGTATGCTGTCAGCAAAATGGTACATGGACGAGTTCAAAATCTACTTGTACTATAAAAGGTACGAGCATTATTTACCTTTGCTGTTGTGATTCGTATTGAAAACGTGTTACTCAGACATGTTTAATAATTCAACAAGCCTTCATTGCACAAAAAAGTATAAACATAGATATAATTATGTTCTACTGATAACCTTATATTGCTATCAAAACCATTCCACAGCAAACGATTTCTGAACTGATACCAGATGTTGACGATACATCAGTATCAACGTTTACTGTTATCATAAGAGCGGGTTGAAATAAAGAATACATATACTTACACATCTACTTGCCTTATCAATGTTCGTGTGTTTAATTCCGCTCATTAAATGTTTCAGACTGTGGACCACTGAACCAACCCGCCAATGGACAGATGACAGTCAATGCCACTACCTATTTGGGGACGACGGTATTCTCCTGCGATCTGGGTTATGATGTAATTGGTAGTGTGATATTGTTGTGTCAGGCTGATGGAACATGGAATGCTTCAGAACCAGTCTGTCAAATCAGAGGTAAACATATCCACACAACATTTGTCAACAGAGACGTGTCTCTCCTTAATTGATCTTAGTGGTGTAAACTCCTGTTTTTGCCTCAATATATTAAATTCTTCGTTCAATGTTATTTATTTTTCAGATTGTGGACCCTTGCTAGCACCAACCAGTGGCATTGTCGCATATGCAAATTCTTCGTTCGGATCCAGTGCTTGGTACCAGTGTAACACAGGATACGATATGGTAGGCAATGGAGTACGTGACTGCCTGAGTAATGCCACATGGAGTGGACAGCCACCTGTTTGTCAAATAAAAGGTATTGAAAACACATGTTAATAAATCTGTAACTTTACACAGAGCTACAACATACGTTGTTTTTTCCTAACTAATTAAGTCCTAACTTTATTTAATATTTATAGATTGCAAAATACCTTCGATTCCACTGAACGGCACTGCTTCTTTTAACAACACAACGTTTGGATCAAATGTCCTTTACAAATGCGATGCAGGATTTGACCTTATTGGTTACAACATGCCAAAATGTTTGGAATTCGGAAACTGGAGTAGTCCACACCCACACTGTCAAATCAAAGGTACAGTATGATTATTAACTGCAGCAATTATATCATTTGTTTATACATTCCTATATTTACAAAGTAATAAAATGCTCGCATGCTTGTACTTTATCGGATAGATAACGGTACACATAAATTAAACGATATTATACAGACTGCGGAAGCGTACCTCCTCCACTGAATGGCGTGTCGACTATCGGACCCACAGTGTTTGGCAGCACAGCAACCTACTCCTGTGACGTTGGCTACGACCTCATCGGAAGCTCGGTTCTTCACTGTGAACCTAACGGAAGATGGAATGCTTCGGTACCCACGTGCGCAATACGTGGTAGGTGTGTTTGCATGAATCCTGTTGGGTACATTTATTTATAATTTTTCAATAGCAAAGTTTAAAACGTTGTTTTGCCTATTTTCAGAATGCTCTCAATTGAGCAACCCGACGGATGGAAATGCATCGTATACAAATATAATTTACAAATCCGTCGCGACGTATACATGCAACATTGGTTTTGATCTGATTGGTGTTTCAACACGTGAATGTCTCAATAACAGATCATGGAGCGCGGAAAAGCCTTTCTGCAAAATTAAAGGTAAGGGAAATCATTTGTGCGAATGTAATAGTAGGTACCTTTAAGTATATTGTAGACGGCATTTATAATATTAAAATTCGCGTCTTTTGTCTCGAACAACTCATATCCGGTAATTACTTTACATTGGTAACACATATACCTCTTCTATACAGACTGCGGCCCCCCACATATATCCAGCAATGGTTACGTGTCAGGCAATCTGACCACGTACGGTGCGTTCAGCCAGTATTCCTGTAATACTGGATATGATCTCGTTGGAGGCAGCATATCCACGTGTACGCAATTTGGCAACTGGAGTGCCCCCGACATATTTTGCCAAATAAAAGGTTGTTTGGGAATAATGATTTTGAATTTGAACAGTCCTGTTCTTTGATTGCGTTTCAATGAATTGTTTTTCATTTCAAATTAATATAATTAAAATTTTGATGTATATGTGATAAGGGGAATAGAACATGGCCTGTATCGCCACCGTCATGCCGCCTCAAAGGTTCATATTTACGCCTCTATTTACAATGTTTAAATGATGTTGTGATTCGTATTGAAAACGTGTTACTCAGACATGTTTAATAATTCAACAAGCCTTCATTGCACAAAAAAGTATAAACATAGATATAATTATGTTCTACTGATAACCTTATATTGCTATCAAAACCATTCCACAGCAAACGATTTCTGAACTGATACCAGATGTTGACGATACATCAGTATCAACGTTTACTGTTATCATAAGAGCGGGTTGAAATAAAGAATACATATACTTACACATCTACTTGCCTTATCAATGTTCGTGTGTTTAATTCCGCTCATTAAATGTTTCAGACTGTGGACCATTGAACCAGCCCGCCAATGGACAGATGACAGTCAATGCCACTACCTATTTGGAGACGACCGTATTCTCCTGCGATCTGGGTTATGATGTAATTGGTAGTGTGATATTGTTGTGTCAGGCTGATGGAACATGGAATGCTTCAGAACCAGTCTGTCAAATCAGAGGTAAACATATCCACACAACATTTGTCACCAGAGACGTGTCTCTCCTTAATTGATCTTAGTGGTGTAAACTCCTGTTTTGGCCTCAATATATTAAATTCTTCGTTCAATGTTATTTATTTTTCAGATTGTGGATCCTTGCTAGCACCAACCAGTGGCATTGTCGCAAATGCAAATTCGTCGTTCGGGTCCAGTGCTTGGTACCAGTGTAACACAGGATACGATATGGTAGGCAATGGAGTACGTGATTGCCTGAGTAATGCCACATGGAGTGGACAGCCACCCGTTTGTCAAATAAAAGGTATTGAAAACATATGTTAATAAATCTGTAACTTTACACAGAGCTACAACATACGTTGTTTCTTCCTAACTAATTAAGACCTATCTTTATTTAATCATGTAATCTTGTAATTGTGACATAATTGAATATAAAGAAATCATAGTTGGAAGAATGCAACTTATAAAACTACATATATCAGATAGCAACGTAATTTTGATTAATCTATATGCACCAAATAATGATGACGTCAATTTCTATAACACACTAGAGAATACTATTATAGACTACGTAGACGAAACATTATTAATTGGAGGTGACTTTAATGCCGACTTAGACTATAGCTGCGACAAATTAAATGGAAGGTATAATTCTAACCATAAAACATCAAATAAAATAAATAATATCATAGTAATTTACGATCTGATTGATATATTCAGAACAAAAAATCCAACTGCAAAGGTTTATACATGGCATTCCAACACTCACCGACCAATTTTTTGCAGACTAGATTATTTTTTAATCTCAAACAACATATTAAATTCCGTGTCGGACTGCCAAATACACCCAGGTTATCGCTCCGATCATTCTATTGTTAAAATGATATTCAATACTAACAAGCAAGAATGAGGTCCCGGGTATTTTAAATTAAACATTTCTTTATTACTAGACGCTGAATATCAGTCAAAAATTAAAAATGAAATAAATTTAGTTGTTTTGTTTAATCAAGAAGCTAACCCAAACACTCTATGGGAATTAATTAAAGGAAGAATAAGGAATGAAACCATCAAATATTCAAGCCATAAAAATAAAATTAAAAATAAACAAGAAAATGAGTTACTTCAAAATATTATAAACATTAAAAATCAGTTAATATCACATTCAAACGATAATTTACTTTTAGAACAAATAAATAATGCAAAACAATTATTAAATGAATTTAATAATACTAAAATAAAAGGTTATATGTAAAGGAGTAAAGCTGTATGGATTTAGGGAGCCGAAAAAAATACAAAATCTTTCGCTAATTTGAAAAAATATCATTCTGAAAAGAAAACAATAAAACGAATAAAAATTGACGAAAACAAAATAGAAGAAAACCCTGAGAAAAGCATACACCATATAAAAGATTTATATCAAAAATTGTATAAAAAGATAAAAATATCGAGGAGAGCAGTCATTCGAAATTTTTTAACAACAATGTAAATATAATAAATAATTCGGATAATATTGAGCATCATACAGAATACGAATGTGAAGAAGCCTTAAAAGATATGACAAGAGGGCCATGATGGCCCTGAATCGCTCACCTGACTCATTAAGATCAGATGAAAACTATGACCTCTATTGTCTACACAATGTTTTTCTATGATTTGACCTAGTGACCTAGTTCCTGACTCTAGATGACCCAAATACAATCCCAATCCAGATTTCATCAAGATAAACATTCTGACCACAGTTCATAAATATTGGATGAAAACTGTGACCTCTATTGTCAACACAAGGTTTTTCTATTTATTTGACCTAGATTTTTACCCCAGATGACCCAAATACAATCCCACCCAGATTTCATCAAGAATTCTGACCAAATTTCATAAAGGTTGGATGAAAACTGTGATCTCTAATGTCTACACAAGGTTTGTCTATTATTTGACCTAGTGACCTAGTTTTTGACCCCAGATGACCCAAATAAAATCCCAACCCAGATTTCATCAAGATAAACATTCTGACCAAATTTCATAAAGATTGGATGAAAACTGTGACCTCTATTGTCTACAGAAGGTTGTTCTATTATTTGACCTAGTGACCTTGTTTTTGACCCCAGATGACCCAAATACAATCCCAAACCGGATTTCATCAAGATAAACATTTTGACCAAATTTCATCAAGATTGGATGCAAACTGTGACCTCTACTGTCTACACAAACAAATTGTTGACGGACGGACGCACGGACACAAGCAGGCACGCACAACGGACGCCGGACATCACACGATCACATAAGCTCACCGTGTCACTTCATGACAGGTGACCTAAAAATATGTGTCGGAGATAAACATGAACAGTTGTGGTTAAAATCCCATAGAAACAAGGGCTGTTTGTAAAACATGCATGCCCCCCTATATGGGCTATAAGTTGTAGTAGCAGCCATTGTGTGAATACGTTTTTTGTCACTGTGAATGGTGGTGGTGGTGGTGATGTGGTGGTGTGTTGAATGTAAGTAGAGTTAGTAGTAGTAGTAGTAGGTAGTAGTAGTAGTAGTAGTAGTATGTGTAGTGTGTCGTATAGTGTTTTAGTAGTAGTAGTAGTAGTAGAAGTAGTAGTAGTAGTAGTCGTAGACAGTCTGTAGTATGTGTATTCAGCCGTGTCGTAGTCGTAGTGTCCTCGTCGTCGTCGTCGTAGTCGTCGTCGTAGTGTGGTCGTGTGTGTCGTGTTGGTCGTACGTCGTAGTCGTCGTGTAGTCGTAGGTCGTCGTAGTCGTAGTGTGGTGAAGTCGTTGTCGTGGCCGTCGTCGTAGCCGTAGTATGGTGGTGGTGGTGGTGGTGGTGGTGGTGGTGGTGGTGGTGGTGGTGGTGGTTGGTTGTTGTGGTGGTGGTGGTGGTGTGTACGTGTCGTCTAGTAATAGTCGTCGTCGTAGAAGTAGTGATGTAGTCGTCGTCGTCGTCGTTCGTCGTCGTCGTCGTCGTCGTCGTCGTAGCTGTCGCCGTCGTAGTCGCCGTCGCCGTCGTAGTCGTAGTCGTCGTAGTAGTAGTAGTAGTAGTAGTAGTAGTAGTAGTAGTAGCCGTAGCAGTAGCAGAAGCAGTAGCAGCATTACAAGACCAATACTTAAGAATTATCAAATGGGAAAAGGTAACCTAGCACTGGCAGTAAATATGGGGCTCATTTACAGGTCAGATTTGGAATCTCTGCTGTAAAATGAGATTTTGAATGAATTAAAGGGAGGCAAATCTGTAATAAAAAGAACATGCATAAACCGTAGTTGTTTCCCTTGTTTGAACCATGCTAAATCCTTACAAGTTTGGAAAGAATTGGATGAAAAATTTGGACTTTATTGCATAAACACCATTTTCTCAATTCAAGGGGAGGTAATTCTGTACTTCATGGACCAATAATGCTCATTTTGTGTAGGGTTCGTGTCCTCATTGATAAAAAGACACTGTGCAAATTTGGAAAGGATCGGACAAAAAATGTGGAAGATTTTTGAAAGTTTTCACAAAATAGGCAAAAACGAATAAACATGCAAAGTTCAACGAGCTCCTGCGGCCATGTTTTTTGACGAATCAAATTTCTTTGAACAACTTTTTCAGGGGAGCCTTCAAAGGTCATCCCTGTGAAATTTTTTGAAAATCTGATGAGCGGTTTCTGACAAGAAGATTTTTTAAGGTTTTTACCATATATGGTCATGGCGGCCATCTTGGTTATGTGATCAAATTTTTTTTAACAATTTTTTTGTCCCATGACCTAGGGATGCTCCACATGAAATTTAGTTGAAATTGGCTCAATGGTTTAGTAGAAGAAGATGTTTACAAATTGTTTACAGACAGACGGACGGACGGACGCCGGACGCTGAGTGATCACAATAGCTCACCCCGAGCTATCGCTCAGGTGAGCTAAAAAACAACAAAAGTCCGGGTTCCGATGGTATAACTGCGGATTTCTATAAAATATTTTGGAGAGATTTTAAGAAATACCTAGTAAATTCACTAAATTATTCTTATGATAATGGCAACTTAACAGAAATTCAAAAACAAAGTATCATAACTTTACTTCCAAAGGGAGACAAAGATCTATTAACTTTAAATAATTGGAGACCAATATCACTACTTAACTGTGATTACAAAATAGCATCAAAAGCAATTGCAAATACATGTAGAATAAAATAAACACCTACCAGCCATTATAGGAACAGAGCAAACTGGCTTTGTGAAAGGAAGGTATATAGGAGAAAATGAAAGATGCCTGTCAGAATCTATTGAAAAAGTGAATATTTACAATGAAAATGGACTAATAGTTTTCTCAGATTTTAAAAAGGCGTTCGACAGTCTGGATCATGCTTTCATGAGGAATAGTTTAGCTAAATTTGGTTTTTACTCCGCAACTATTAATTGGATTAATTTGTTTTACAAAGACGCTAAGTCATGCATAACAAACAATGGTCACTTTTCTGAATATTTTAGCATACAAAAAGGTGTTAGACAAGGCTGCCCGCTGTCTCCTTACATATTTATAATTTGTATAGATTTATTTGCAAATGAAATAAACAAAAATGAAAATATTTCCGGTATAAGAGTGAAAAATACAGAAATTAAACAAACGCTCTTCCCAGACGACGCATGCTTCCTTCTGGATGGATCAAGATTATCATTTGAGACCCTTATTGCAACCCTTGACAATTTTTAAAAAATATCAGGCCTAAGATTAAATAAAAATAAATGCACTGTTCTGCGCATAGGACGTATGCAATTTTCAAGCATTATTTTCTGTACAAAACACAATTTTTCTTGGACATCGGAAAGTGCAAAAACATTAGGTATAACATTTTTGAATAACACGGACGAAATGACCGAGTATAACATTAAACCAAAGATTAAAGAGTTTAAAAATTGTCTCGCAAAATGGCAAAAATGGAAACTAAGTTTAATGGGGAAAATTACAGTTTTAAAAACATTCGCCTTTCCAAAACGTATATATCTATTAACAGTTTGAAATAATCCAGACAATGAAATTATAAAAGATATAAAGAACTCAATGTATTCATTTTTGTGGGATTATAAACCAGATAAAATCGGGAGAAACAAAATGTTCAAAACTACAAAAATGGAGGACTCAAAATGATTGATCTCGAAAATTTTATAGACGCGCTAAAGTCAAGCTGGGTGAAAAGGATGTTATATCAACCAACTACAAAATGGGCAAAAATTTGCAGTGACATGCTTGAAAATAATGGCAATCTCGTTATCTTTAAATGCAACCTAAAATCATCAAACCTAGACTCTTTGGAATTGAAATCTAAATTTCTAACTGAATGCTTAAAAGGATGGTGCCGCGCGAACTATAAAGAAAAACAGACAATCATAGGGAAAGATATACTCTGGAACAATTCAAACATATTACTATTTAATAAAACTTTTTTTACAGAACATGGTTCGATCGAGGTATTACACAAATAGAAATAATCTGTAACTACAGGAACAAACATGTTCATACTTTCACAGAACTTCAAGAATTATTTGATTTGTCCCGTTCTGTTTTTTTAAATACCACACGTTAGTTGGTTGTATACCAAAATGCTGGAAAGAAGAAATGAACAATGAAAAAATGCCATACGTGCTACCTAGTTACCTAATTAATAGAATCACCCCGACAACACAAATGCAAATTTTTAAACGAACTGTTAATAGAGGATACACATATAAAAAAACAACAAACAAGAACACAAATGGGAAATGCTTTTTAATAAACAGTTACATTGGGAATCAATATTTACAAATTATATTCAAATCACAATCGATTCCTCCTCAAGAACGTTCCAGTATAAATATCTGATGAACATTGTTCCCAATAACGAAAATCTGTTTAAATATGGCATTGTAGAATCTAGTCTCTGTGATTTATGTTCAATGTCTGTTGAAACTAATATGCATTTGTTTTGGAATTGTCCCAATGTTCATATTTTTTGGAACAACATTGAGACATATATAGAAACCCAACTTAGCATTTCTACTGATTTCAAATTGTCTTATGAATGTATTTCACTTTGTAATATTTTTATCAACAATAGGAACTTCTCAAACTGTGTCAATTTTATTGTATTACTAGGAAAATATTTTATATTTAAATGCAAATATCAACGATGTCCACCAATTTTTGAAAGATTTTTGGAATATTTTAGATACAAAATAAAAATCGAAGAGATAATCGCAAGCTGGAAGGGTAAAACTGAAAAACATACTCAGAAATGGAATAATTTTGTAATTTAATTCTGTTTTCTTAAATTTCAGGGAAAAATAAGATAAATATGTAAATATATCTACTTCATATGCTTTTCTACTTGTATACGTTTGTGTCCTTTATTGTTCAAAACATACCACCTTTTTCATTTTCATAATCATTTTCATTTTCATGTATTCCATTTGTATATGTATATATATATATATATATAATATATATATATATATATATATATATATATATATATATATATATATATATGTACTTTTTTCTGTGTAAAATGAGTGTATGTGCATATATTATGTAATGAATTAAGTACTAAAACGGAAGAAAAAAAATATGTGTGTCCGTCTGTCTGTCGATGATGCAGTGTGTACACCGATCACAGTTTACAATTTTAACATGTAAACACAATATTTTGTTAGGAAGAGACCAAGTGAATTAAAGAATAAAGACGCTAAACATTCGATAATGTTTTTATTATTTCGATTCGAATAGGTTTGCAAATAATCTATCTAAATGTTTTACGTCGGACCAATTCTTATAACTCGCCACACAAATTTATTAGCGATAACATGTTAAGGCTGGAGAAAGACTGAGTTACATGTATTTTAACTGGTTGGATTTGATCTGCATTTTATTTGTAAACATCTAACTTGTACACATAATAAATTGTTCAAAACGAGTAAAGCAAATGTTTGAACCTCACTTAAAATTTATATAGCACATTAATTATGTCCAAAGAGTTGTTTCACAATATATTTATTTCCGAAAAGTACTAGGCACGTTGATTATGATATTTGATAACAAAAGCTCAATCCAATTCAATATCATCTTTTCAATATAATACAATGCGTTACGTTTATCTTTATAAATCTTCGATTTCTAAAAAAACATTATATTCCAGTATGTTTTCAAAATTGAGGTATCGATCTTTTACTGAGGATGCTTTCTTTACAAACAAGATAATTCATTAGAAATTATTTGCAAAATAACTGACATTATATGTAATTGGTGTGCCTTTAACAATAGGTCTATAAATCCGACCAAAACTAAACGCATCGTAATATCAAATGCTTATAAATGTGCACACTATCTCGCTGACAGTATCAATATTTTTGTTTTCGAGATGGAAATAACTGACCATCATCTCACTGGTAGTCGCATATAAATCATGTCTGTCGCAAACAAGACTCATAAAAAGTAGCAAAGGCTTTTTCAATTTGAACAAATTTTTATAATCTCTGCGTATTAGCATATATGCACAATATGGTGTCCAGCAACGTAATCACACTTGAAAAAGAGTAGAAGTAGTAGTAGTATACCACACGATAGTTGATCAAGTCATGTTTAATCTTTGAATTTACCTTTATAACGTAAATGGATGTTTGAGATTTTCAAAATTAGTACTTGTAGTTGCTTCTATTTCTTTTGAAGACTGTGGACCGCTAAACCCTGCTAATGGACATATGACAGCAAACGCCACAACTTATCTCAGTGTGTCTGTATTCACTTGTGACGAGGGTTATACTCTAATTGGCAGTGATAGTTTGGTTTGCAAGGAAGATGGAACATGGAATGACACAGAACCAACATGTAGAATCAAAGGTAAATTAATTATGAGTACATCAGCATTAAAAACAGCACTTGAAATACAAATCGTTTACTTAGCAAACGCTATTAACATGTTGGCATGAATGACATTTTGAAATGTATATGCATTTAACTTCTTCAGATTGTGGTTCCTTGCCTATACCAGCAAGTGGCACTGTTGCATATGTAAGTTCTACATACGGTTCAATTGCTAGATACCATTGTAACACAGGATACCATATGGTAGGCAATGGAACACGTGGCTGCCTGAGCAATGCCACATGGAGTGGACAGCCCCCCGTTTGTCAAATTAAAGGTATATATACATATATATAACACATGTTTATTTACACTGCCCTTAAGAGCTAGAAGAAACTATCGCCTTCTTTTTTTATTAAGTCTTTTCTGAATGATATATTTACAGATAAACACATACCTCCTTTTCCCCTGAATGGCACTGCCGCTTTCAGCATCAACCCGTTTAGATGAATAATTTATTTAAGCATTAATGTCTCACATGCCACTCTGTTTTTATATTTTATTTGCAGACTGTGGCAGTCACTCTGGATCAGCAGATGATTTATTACTTAAATCCATATCTGGAACAATGATCGCCATTTGGAACTACTTACAATATGGCCGCGCTTATGTGTATTGAACGTTCGATCGGCAAATGCCAGGGAAAATGGTAAAACTATTAGGAAGCGCGATAAATACAGTGGAATAAGGTGTTAAATACAAAATGTAGAGAACGTAAAATAATAAGTATTACCGTTGGACAGAAGAGTGGTATTATTTTCAACTTTATTATTGAGCTGGAGGTGGAATTGTTAGTTAGCTGGAGGTGGTAATGTTAGTAGAAATGAAAATCATAAATATCTTATCATTCATCATCATGCTGAATTATCATCAACATAATTTCTGTGGAAAACTGCTATATGCATAAAACTGGTGCTTATGATTTATGTGTTGTTGTTGTTTGTTTTTGTTTTTAAATATTTTACCAAGATTGGAATTGTACTTGTATACTGGTAAAATGGATTATTGCGCATGATTTGTATTTTTATGACATACATGTATAAAGAAGTGAAACCCCAGCTGCTGGAGCAGTATTGAATTCTCATTATATATAATTCGTTTGTCCTTTATTTAAAGCAACTGACCAATTGCCTTACAGTACAAAACAGCACAATACAAAAAAAACATAAACACATATAAGAATAAAGCTGGGGTCACCGCCTTGGAACGGTCAATGCAAAGCATTGGTGGTTTAAACCGGTTTAAGAGCGCTCAACCTTACACTTGGCCGAGCAATAATCATGATACATATAAGGGTAAAGGAAATTTAACCTCAAAGAATTGCAACTCAAATTAAACAAGAATATAAGGGACTTAAAACGCATTTAATTTAATTACCATTTAATTACTCAATGGTAGGAGAGAGACCAGAGCAGCAATGTTACAACTTTTATGCTCATTTATTAGATCTCAACTATGACTATTTATTCACAATAGTGTATTTTATTTAGCTGGCACAAGAGCCTGATGCCTTTTGAAACATTCTCGATTCTCTTTCCTGGGTAAAACCCTTTTTAATACTTAGTATCTTCGGACAAGATCTTGAATACTATCAGTGCCGATTAGGATCAAATTTTGACCGTCTGATAGCTAAACGGACGCCATATTAAATATGCCAGCACAACATTCTTCATATTAAATAAATATTTGATGATTCTGTAATATTTGCTTAGTAACTGATTTACTATTATGATAATTTTATCTCATTTCTTGCTACTTTTCCACGCAAGTGTCTATCTAGAATTGAAAATACAATTTACTAGAAAATACGTATGCATAGGTGCAATTTGTGTTTGTTTTGCGAATATTTTCAAATGTATTCATACGCTTTTTGTAAAACTCAAATGCAAAAAAAAGAACAAACATACATAAGTTCATTAATGTGCATTAAAATTAGCGCTGTATGTATACCAATCCATATGAATGAACATAAGGCCTAACATGGATAACTTACCTTATATAAATAAGGCATTTTGTATAGTTATTTCTTCAAATATAGTTCAATATAATGTTACATTAAACACAATAAGTGAAGTTGGATAAACACATTGATTTCGGAAAATCTTTCAAACACTATATTTAATATGCAGTTTACATAGTGTATTCATTAATTTTGAAAAATTATAAGGGAAATAGACAATTGCATTTATATACAAATTAATTTTACATAATAACTGGATGTTAAATTATTTATTTATTTTAAATCCTCAAAAAATGCAAATTTGTCCATAAATGTATGAACACAGTTTAACAGTATAGTCAGAATTATAAAACAGACCATTATTGTAAATGAAAATGACATGGAAAAGTGCTTATTGTCCTATAAGTAAAAACAGAGACAATATAAAAATTCAAAACATGAACTGAACATTTTTTTAGAAAATCACAAACATGATGTCAATTCTAATCCATGTTAATTAATGGTGTCTTAAGGTAGCGCATCCGTAATGGGCACCTATCCAAATATAATCGAATCTATTATTTTCTTAATCAGCATCATTTCACTGAACTACATGCAAATTTTTAGGTAGTCTTTCCATGCTTTTTAAAAAAATATACTGATTTTTTTCAAAACCACCCACACACTCGGCTTTTGTCCAGTTTATGTGCACCCCTGTGGTATATGAAAGTTCCATAATTCATCCAGATTTCCAAATATAGGCATGCAGTTGGTGTGTACATATGCAGTAAAGGTGTTTACAGTTTAAACAAGATTAAAAAAGTTTTCTTTTAAAGACATTTATTTTTTATAACGTGTTATCTATGGAAGAGCGCCATGAAATGTAAGTGGTTTCAGCCCAGTAGAAATTGGGTTGGATAAAAACAAAGTGTCATAAAATTCAAAATAGTATCATTGAAGTTATATTTTGAACTTAGTTTTTATAGATACACTATATACAGCAAAAATACCAAGAAGTAGACAGATTTACCGTTTTCTTTCTGAAATAAAAATAAAAATGCAACATGCATGGTTCGTATTTTCAGCAGTAAATCACCCAATTTAGCCATAACGTTGCTTTAATTTTTAAAATTGAAGAATGTGCATAAACATTGCAACCTATTTAACAATAAACATAGCTTATATGCCATATGAAATCAAATTAAGTTAGAAAAGAAATAAAACGCGTCGCAAAAAAGTATACGTCGTCGGCAGGATTCGAACGTGCGCGGGAATATCCCAAAATATTTCTAGTCTATCGCCTTTACCACTAGGCTACGGCACCTAATATTAAGCTCTTCAACCTTCGAAGAAATCGCGGAAAATCATTAGGGGTGCGCTACCTTAATCCAAAATCACATTATACATAGTTTATCGTTAGAGTTTAAGGACACGGCATGACTAAAAAGGGATCTTTTCACGTTTTGGTAAATTGACACAATTGAAAAAAGTTGTTTCAGATTCACAAATTTTCGTTTTAGTTATGATATTTGTGAGGAAAAAGTAATACTGAACATTTACCATGGTCTAATATAGCCATTATATGCATCTTTTGACGATTTAAAACCTGAAAAATTATAAAACGTTGCAACGCGGAACGATTTAATAATTTGGAGAGTTCTGTTGTTGTCGATTAATTTTGTGAAACTACGAAGATTGCTTATATAAGGTATAAAATACGACTCTTGTACAAACTTGGCAGGATGGCCGAGCGGTCTAATTGGTTTTTACTTCAGGACACCGGTGGTCACTGGTTCGAGCCCTGCTGCCGGTTACTTTTTTCCTTTTTTGAATTTTATTCTTGATTTTTTACTGGAGCTTTTTAGATCCAATGTTTACATTTATCAATATGAAGCATTTAATGACAAACTTCAAAACATGCCGAAATCTGTGAAAAGGTCCCTTTAAATCACCTCATGCAATATTGAAATTATTTCACAATTTATCATTGTTATTTATTCTTTGATAATGTATACAATTATCGTGATAAATTTTAAAAAGAATGATATACCTGTAATATCACTGTTTGTACACCAATAACAAAAGAGTTTAGGCTGGCTTAGTACAATAATTATCCCTAATTTTTCAAGTAATTGAATCAATTAATTTAACCTACATTGATTGATAAAATTATATAATTATATCATATATTCTGGTACACCCTGTCATAAAAATGTATATGATTGTATTATATCATGATTTAGCATTTTCACACAGAATACTGTAAAGCTGAAAACAGTTTGAAATTATTTTAGTTATATTGTGCAAATCAACCATTGTATTTTTTACGTTTGTTTTTGAATGTCGTAATACATATAATGTCAATATTTGAACGGTGGTCTTCTTTTTATTTTAAATGATAACGTGGGTTGTCAACGATAAGTGCACAACTCAGTGGTATTTATACACAGTAGTTTTCTCACTGATTGTGGTCTTTTCCGGAGTATGAGCCGCATGAGGTATTTTTTGGGAGATGAATCGATGCTCAGCAATCTTTTATAAGCCAGTACACCTGCAAAATGGGCCATGTAACTTATTAGTGCTCAAACGGGTACTCAAAAAACCCGGATCCGCGGGTCAAAAAAAATACCCGCGGATCCGGGTCAAAGTTTCTGCGAACGATACCGGTTCGGGTCGCAAGCTACGAAGTACAATATTAAATGTTGAACGTGTAGTCAAATCATCTCTTTTAAGCAAGTGAAGTAAAATCACATCCTTTATCAGTTTAAGCAGTGTTGTTATTACACATTGTCATAAATGAATAGAAGTGACGCACCAAAAGCAGAAATGTCAAGTTTAATGTGTTATTCAGATCCCAAAATGGCGACGTTAAAAAACGAAACTTGTATTATAAAATATAGTGACTCCTAAGTAGACAAGGCAGTAAGAGCTTACAGTGAAACTTATTTTGGCTTCTCTCCTCAAAATAAGACAAGCTTTTTTTTTGCTTGACAGGTTGTTTTTGCTATACATGCACTTTGGATCGTTATTCCAAGTAATACTTACGTTTGCTGATTAATTTCAACATCGCTGTGTAAACTTAATAAATAGTTATATGCAGCTCAGTATTTCATTCATAATTAAATAAATTAAAACAATACAAAGTATAATATTCTAAATCATATACTTGACGAACAGTTGAATATTTAAGAACGCTAAAACATGCTACGACAATTACTTAAGTATTATTTTAATTATCTGACCCGACCCGACCCGAATTTTCTCGGGTATTTTTATTTTGACCCGCCGACCCGACCCGAAGAATATTTTTGTCCCGTGTGAGTCATATAACTTATAATTAAGGACAATTAGTGATTACTCATACATGTAGAGGACTACACATTTAAAATGTATGCCTTTATACTTTTTTTCCAACACATTTTATTACAAGACTGGAAACATATACATATATAAATACATATGCAATACATCTAAAGTCATACGTTATCTATATAATTATAGACAGTGACACACAAAGACAAAGCAATAAGCGTAGAAGGTGGAAAGAATCCCGACCTTAACCATACGAGAAAGAAAGACTTACACCTAATACACATAATTTAAAGCTAATGCTTAATGTCTTAATACATTTTTATTTTTTTTATTGAAATATTCTACAAAAGCATTTTCATTTCCTTTATACATTTATACTCTTAAGGGTGTAAATATTAATTTTGTTTAAAAACAAGAAAGTATTATGTCTTTGTTGGCGATTACATAACAAATAATTAAAAGAAAAAAAAAACAGCTTCATGTCAACAGACATTTTACGTTTACAAACGGAAAACATGCTGTAAAAATATAAGACAGTTGCATGTATTTTGTATGTACTTTTGGGATGAATTTATTCATTTTACACTTGTATAAGTTTACCTTAATAAACAAAATAAAATTATTTATGGCTATAGCTGACTTTGTTAAATACCCAAGGAGAAATTTTACTTTTTCATGAAAGAAAACAATTGTCCTGGTAATATCTCATCAATTAATGCTTTTGATATCTGAAATTCCCGGAATAAATGTTCTAAATTTCCATCACTATATTTGCAAAAAGAACAAAATGGATCATCAGTTATTTTAATTGTGTTCAAAAAAGTATTTGTTTCAAGTAATCTATGAATTATTCTGTATTGGAACCACTTAACATCATTTGTAATTAAAAAGGGTAGTTCAAAAATGCAATTCTATTTATTTCATTAATTATTGTAATGAGTTTTATATCCCATTTCGCTTTTACTGAAGGTTGTTCATTGTTTTATTTACAATATTGTATAGTCGATTTGCACCAGATTCCTTTTTAAATATTAGTTGTTATAATGGGAGCAAAATGGGTTTGATCATTTGTTAGGTAGGACAGGGTAAACAATATTTTTTTCAAAAAAGTATCTAGTGCTCTTGTCATCCCTATGTTATTAGTGAAATTTATTTTCAAATTGTTGTTTTGATTCATCACAGTCACAATTCATCAACCGAAATGAAGGTTCCATTTTTTAATACATACAGTGAATTCCAGAGTCAGACCATGACTTAAAGTAAAAACTTGTATTTCCTATCAATATATTTGGATATTACAAAAGTGGATAATACAGCAATAATTCTGATTTAACATCTTATTTACTTCTCTAAAGTAAGAAGCTTTTTAAAACATCTGTCCAAACCGGGTTTGAAATTCTGTTAGATATATTTAAAGCATAATCATAGCTGCAATTAAAATGTTTATAAGTATCGAAGTATAGTTGTGAGATATATATCCAATATCCTGAATTTTTGCCACAAGGTAAGTTTCAATGCTAGGATAAATGCATCCAAATTATCATTTTAAACCTCCATCACTATATTCTTGTACTATGGTTGTAAACTTTACTTGACTATGTTCATCCCAAATAAAAGTCAA